>NC_090651.1:274904683-274954167 GCF_040937935.1 Hyperolius riggenbachi
GAAGACCAGAAGGAAATACCTTTAAGTAGAGAAAACGGTTCTCTTAAGGCAGAATATTTATTTCCTTTTAAGCAATACTAATTGCCTGGCAGCCCTGCTGATTCACTGCCTCTAATACTTTTAGCTTTAAGGGGCCCATACACTCAGCCGATTTTCGATTAAACAGGCAATAAATATGGCAGCCTCCATATCCCTTTCACTACAGTTGTCCTTTAAAGGGAACCTTAACTGAAAGGGATATGGATGGTTCCTTTTAAACAATACCAGTTGCCTGCTGCAGTCTTTGGCTGCAGTAGTGGCTGGATCACACACCTGAAACAAGTATGCAGCTAATCCAGTCTGACTTCAGTCAGAGCACCTGATCTGCAGGCTTGCTCGGGGGCTGTGGCTAAGGAGTATTAGGCCCCGTTCACACTGCACGCGTTTCCAGCCGCGTTTTGGAAACGCGTGCAGGTGGCCGACACGCACAACATCAGACATTGCATAGAGTGCAATGTCTGATGTTCACACTGCATGCGTTCCGGACCTGTGCGGTCCGGGAACGCATGCTGCACGCATTTTTTGTAAAAACGCGTGGCTGTCCCATTCACTTTTCAGTGATGGGATCAGCCACGCAACGCACACAAACGCGGATGGCGTGCGTTCATACGCGTTGCGTTCCGCGTGCGTGCCCGTCCGCATTTGTGATGTGAACGGGGCCTTAGAGACACAGGATTAGCAGGAGAGTCAGGCAACTGGTATTATTTTAAATGTGAAAATCCAGATCCTTCTCAGTTTAGGTTCCCTTTAACTTTCTTAGTGACCTCAAAACCAGGGCTGTGGAGTCGGTACAAAAATCTTCCGATTCCAACTCTGACTCCGACTCCTCAGTTTCTGAAACCACGACTCCAACTCCGACTCCGGGTACCCAAAATTGCTCAGACTCAGACTCCTCGACTCCGACTCCTTAGTCTAATACTTAACATGGCTGTGGATTTTGTACAAAAATCATGCGACTCCGAATCCCGACTCCGACTCCTCAGTTTCTGAAACGACTCAGACTCCGGGTGCGCAAAATTGCCCCGACTCCTCGACTCCGACTCCAACTCCGACTCCACAGCCCTGCTCAAAACAGCCATTTGGTAGTCTCTTTTTACCTTTAAGACCAGGAATGGGAGGCTATATCTGGAGAGGCTGATGGATAAATCAGAACATATAACCACAAATGCAAAACTGTCTCCTAGTAAGCAGGGATTAGGAAGCAACTTAATCATGTTAGATATAATCCAGTCTAATGCTGGGAATACACGTTAAGTTTTTACTTTAGATAGATGGGTTCGATAGATAAATTCCAACCTGTTGGATCTGGTCGATTCTACTTTCGTTTCGATTCTCCTCATTCAAGTGAATGTAATTGATAAGAAAAGATAAGGAATCGAGAGGGGAATCGAGCAGTGAATCGAGAGTAGAATCGATCGAAAGCGAAAACGACGGCAAAAACGAATGCAAAAACGCATTGTGTATTCCCAGCATAAGAGCCACATCTCCAACATATATGGATACGTGCTCTCCTAAACATGCTGAGTATGCGTACCACTGGATAATACATTGTTGAGAATTTTTTTTCTCAAAGATGTATGAAAACTTCAATATAGAGTGAAGGTCCTTCTCATGTCTTTTTTCCCCACTTCACAAGACCATTTCCCTCATACTGGCTATCAATAAAGATTGGCTAGTGTTACAAAATGTTCTTGTCTGGCTGAAGGCAGAGGTTGTGAACTATAGCCATCTTTAATACATAATACTTTAATCTTCCTGAAGCAGGATATGATGGAGGGATGGCTCCAAAGGTGAGCTGTGGCATCTGCAAATGAAGAAGAAGAAAATGCGTTTCTGCTTTTTGTTGTTGTTTTTGTTTTGTTTTTTTGTTTTTTCATATTGGTGTATATATATCATGTATTATATGAAGTGGATATCATCTACCCACTTGATATTTGCTAAAGGGAATACAGCCACCTATCATTCTTGTGGGGAAACTAAGACTTATTCCGACTGCACATGAGATCTGCTTTTTGGGTCGCATGTGGGAATCTCAAAGGAAGCCCATATTGCTGTTCCAAGTAAAATGGAGTGAATCCTGCTGTATTACAATTACATGCCACATTTTTACTTCAATTGCATTTCTGCTCCATTCAGTAAAACTGTAGCTTGCATGTGCTCCAAATATCGCAAGCGAGTGTACTATGCGTTCTGCACTTGGCAGTGGGGACCAGGCCTTGTCCTGTACCGTGATGATTTTCATTGTGCTTAACTTGTAAGAAAATCTGCAGATACGTGCCAATATTCTTGAGTCTACACTCACCTAAAGGATTATTAGGAACACCTGTTCAATTGCTCATTAATGCAGTTATCTAGTCAACCAATCACAGGGCAGTTGCTTCAATGCATTTAGGGGTGTGGTCCTGGTCAAGACAATCTCCTGAACTCCAAACTGAATATCAGAATGGGAAAGAAAGGCGATTTAAGCAATTTTGAGCGGGGCATGGTTGTTGGTGCCAGATGGGCCAGTCTGAGTATTTCGCAATCTGCTCAGTTACTGGGATTTTCACGCACAACCATTTCTAGGGTTTACAAAGAATGGTGTGAAAAGGGAAATACATGCAGTATGCGGCAGTCCTGTGGGCGAAAATGCCTTGTTGATGGTAGAGGTCAGAGGAGAATGGGCTGACTGATTCAAGCTGATAGAAGAGCAACGTTGACTGAAATAACCACTCGTTACAAGTTATGCAACCTTGAGGCAGAATGGCTACAACAGCAGAAGACCCCACAGAGTACCACTCATCTCCACTGCAAATAGGAAAAAGAGGCTGCAATTTGCACAAACTCACCAAAATTGGACAGTTGAAGACTGGAAAAACGTTGCCTGGTCTGATGAGTCTTGATAGAGTCAGAATTTGGCGTAAACAGAATGAGAACATGGATCCATCATGCCTTGTTACCATAGGCCCCTTAGTGCGGCATCGTTAAAATGCTGCAGGCTACCTGAGCATTGTTTGACTATGTCCATCCCTTCATGACCACCATTTACCCATCCTCTGATGGCTACTTCCAGCAGTATAATGCACCATGTCACAAAGCTCGAATCATTTCAAATTGTTTCTTGAACATGACCATGAGTTCACTGTACAAAAATGGCCCCCACAGTCACCAGATTTCAACCCAATAGAGAATCTTTGGGATGCGATGGAATGGGAGCTTTGTGCCCTGGATGTGCATCCCACAAATCTCCAACTACAGGATGCTATCCTATCAATATGGGCCAACATTTCTAAAGAATGCTTTCAGCGCCTTGTTGAATCAATGCCACGTATAATTAAAGCGGTGCCAAGATGAAAAACTAACTATAACAAGTAACTTGTCTATAAATCTTATCTAAAGTTTAGACAGTTTACACAGCAAATATGGCTGCATACAGCTTCAACAGAATATGATTATTTATTCCTGTGATACAATGAGGGCAGCCATGTTCTGTTTGTCATCAGTACACAGGTAATCTGCAACTGCATCTCCACCCCTCAGCCTGTGAAAAATTCACCCCCCCCCTCCCCTCTGCTTCTGAAATCTCTGGCTAGTAACCTCCTCCTCCTGCTACATGGGTCTGAGTGCCTTGGTGTTTTGGAGAAGCTGTGGGCGAGGTTTATAGGGAATTAGAGTATTAAAAAAAAAAGTATTTGGTTTGAGGAATGCCCTATAAACTATATGTAAGGAACACATTTATGCAATGAATAAAAGTTCATCTCGGATCCACTTTAAGGCAGTTCTGAAGGTGGAAGGGGGTCAAACACCGTATTAGTATGGTGTTCCTAATAATTTTTTAGGTGATTGTATATGTTATGGCTCAGTAAATAGTCACAACTGTGTAGGTTATTGATGCACCAATGGGGATAAAGTAGTTAAAAGGGTGCAGCTGCTTAGCCCCTAGTTATTTTGCCTTTAACATTGTAAACAAATGTTTTGTTAGATTTTTCTGTCTTAATCAAGTTAAGTGCCCAGGAGCCAGGGGTGTCAAACATTGTTAGACCAAGGGCCATATCACAATTTTTGAGATTGCTAGGAATATACACTAGTAAAATTACACCTTTTGCGGATTGCCGCTAGATACGCTTTGCCTATGATCTATATTATGCAGATGGTCCTGAGTTAATGAAAGAAATAGGAGTCGTAAGTTCTTAAACTTAATTTGTAAGTCACAACACTTTATCCACCTTTAGCCTCCAGTTTCTCTCTGTCCACTCCTGTCTTTGTACTCCATCCTGTGCCGCTCTGTGCCTCCTCCTTTACATCTGTGCCCTCTCCTGTCCCCCTTGTGCCTCTTTCTCACCCCTTTTGTTCCCTCTGTTCTCATTGTACCCTCTCAGTGCCTCATTCTCCCCTCCTGTGCCTCCCCAGGTCTTCCTTTGTGCCCCCTCGTTGCCTCTTGTTGTTCTCTGCCCCCTCTGTGCTTCCTCCTGTCTTGCGCCATGACCGGTTAAAGTTGTGCGTCATCCTAGGTCTTTTGATACCTCAGGCAGCTTCAGAAGTACTTAAATCCCCAGAGTCGTTCCAAAGACTAGCACTTCATTACTGCATATGCGTGATCATGAAACTCTGAACTACTTAGACGCAAGTTCTTTTGGAGGCTGCCTAAGGACTACTGAAGACCTATTTGACCTAGCAGGTTGAATATCTTCAACCCTACATAGCACAGGAATGACATGGATGGGCAGAGGGTTGGAAAGGCTATGTGGTATCCAGAGCTTTCCCTCTACCTGGGTATGTATCAAACCTGAAGTGAGATTTACTTACTTCAGGTTTCCTTTAAGCTAAACAAGGAATTTATTCTCACAGGCAGAGGTCCAGAGCATGATGCAGTGTTAAGAAGGGGTGTAGCTGTAGACAGGCTATTAACAAGTCCAGATGCATCAGAACCTATCAGGGCACTTTCACAAAGGCCGGATTCGCACTGTGGGCGTTGCATATCACACGCATTATAACGTACCTTATACTATACACACCCATTCAAAGCCTGCCTGCAGTGAGACAGAATAACGAGATAACTGTTACAACACAGAAGAGTGAACAGGCCCATAGAATTGTTTGGGCAGTGAGTTTACATTCAGAATTCTCCTGCAATGCAACAGGCATAGTGTGAAAGTAGCCAAAGAGTGCAGAAGAGAGTAAAACGCATGCAGTCTTTCTTTTTTTACATTGAGGTGGGTATAGGTTTGCTTTATTCTCTATGCAGCTTTAGCTACCTATTGCTTTTAGCTTAGCTGAGACCAGAGTTCAGGTTTAACATTTATTGGTTGTGTTTAATGCAGGTAATGGAAACTGAAAGGATGATCTATCTTGTGACGGAATATGCCAGTGGAGGAGAGATATTTGGTAAGTCAAACAAAATCAGTTTAAAAACATTGGTTTTCATGTGATTTTAGAATGAAATTAAGCAAGCCATCACTAGCCATTCACTGTGGAACAGTTTTTACCTTGATGGAGGATGTAGCTGTAATTCTATGGATGGGTAATGCTTAGTTAGGTACACACAATGACCTATGTGCAATTCACATTTTCTCCTGGTTTTCTCTAGAGTGTTATTTTTAACTTGTCATTAAAATGCATTTTAAGCCATCAGAAAGCAAGAAAATGCTCAAAATAATTTTGATAGTACTTTTTTATTTTTTGGTACTTTTTTAGTTGAAAAGTGCTGGAAAGTTATTTTGATTTGAAGATGAAAAATTATCTCCTAGGCGAAAACTCAGGTGAAAAAGTGACTTGCATATGGGCCAATGTCCTTTCCCATCAGATCATTTGCTTGAAATGATGATTTCCGGTGTGTCTGATCTGCTCAACTGAATCGATTTTTAGATCACTTCTGCGTAAAATTGCTCCAATTGTCGACCGGGAGCAGATGGACATGTCGGAAATTGTTTCGATCTGACGGGGGGATATTGCATTGTGTGCACCTAGCATTAGACTGATTCGCTCATTGCTTTGCATTGTGTGGAGTGAAAGCCACCACTAGACTTCCTTAACCTCCTTAGCGGTAACCCCGTGTGTGACACGGGGTAAGCCGCCGGAGGGTGCCGCTCAGGCCCTGCTGGGCCGATTTTCATAATTTTTTTTTTGCTGGCCAGCACCCCGATCGCCGCGCGCCCGATCGCCGCTATCCGATGCGGCGCGCGGACCCCCCCCCCCCCCCCAGACCCCTGCGCTGCCTGGCCAATCAGTCGCTGACGTCATCCCGCCCCGTCGCCATGGCGACGGGGGAAGCCCTCCAGGAAATCCCGTTCTTTGAACGGGATTTCCTGATCGCCTATCGCCGGAGGCGATCGGCGGGGCTGGGGGGATGCCGCTGAGCAGCGGCTATCATGTAGCGAGCCCTGGGCTCGCTACATGATTTAAAAAAAAAAAAATAAAAAAAAAACTGCTGCGCTGCCCCCTGGCGGTATTTTTCATACCGCCAAGGGGGTTAAAGACCTTCAAGAGGAACACCAGTGAAAATAATGTAATTAAAAAAGAAAAAAGCACTTCATTTTTACAATAATTATGTATAAATGATTTAGTCAGGGTTTGCCCATTGTAAAATCTTTCCCTCTCCCTGATTTACACTCTATTTATCACATGGTGACATTTTTACTGCTGGCAGGTCATGTCACTGGAAGGAGATGCTGCTTGCTTTTTTGGCAGTTGTAAACAGCTGTTATTTCCCACAATGCACCAAGGCTCCCACAGTGTGATGTCAGAACCATGGTCCTGACCTCACACGGGGGGCGGGTTTCACCACAATAGCAGCAATACAGATCCCCCTGATGATCCGTTTGTAAAAAGGTAAAGATTTCTCATGGGAAAGGGGGATATCAGCTACTGATTGGGATACAGTTGAATTCTTGGTTATGGTTTCTCTTTAATGCAAACCTGAAGTAAGCAGAGTACAGGGGCTGTCATCTATACTTTTAAAATATTCCAATACTTTCGTGCTCATCTTTTGGGTTCATTGCTTTTATTCCTATCTAGAATCCGCATGCAGCCAGTGAAATATGGTCACTCGTTCTGAATATTGGGGTTTGGTCAATCTATTTATATAAAATCGTATGTATGTACTGTGTGTATGTGCCGCGATCACTCAAATGGCTTGACCGATTTGAACGAAACTTGGTACACAGATCCCTTACTACCTGGGATGATATGTTCTGGGGGTCTTGCGCCCCCCTGCACACCTGGGCGGAGCTACAAACAGCAAATCAGATTTCACCCATTCAAATCAATGGAAAAAATGTAAAGGCTGCCATTCTCACAGTAATCAAGCCAGAGTCCCCACACTTGGCACAGGTGGTCACTTGGTGACCGAGGTTACAAATCCAGGAAAAGTGGGCGGAGCATAAAACAGCCAATCACATTTCAGCCGTTCATTTTAAATGGGAAAATGTAAACTGCAGCCATTCTCAACTGCAGGGTTCTCAAACTTGACACAGTTCGTCACTGGGTGAATTAGATTAAGATTCAGGAAAGTGGGTGGAGCCTACAACAGCCAATCAAAATTCACCTATTGATTTTCAAGGGGAATATTTAAACTGCTGCTATTCTTACACTGTTAATGGCAGAGGCTTCAAACTTGCTACACTCGTCATTGGGTGACTGGGGTCCAAATTCACTAGAGGGGCGGGGCCACATGCAGCCAATCAGATTTCCTTGGTGGATAAACTGCTTCCATTCACACATTTTTGATGCCAGGAACCTGAAGGCTCACAAACGTGGTCATTGCGTTACTGTGGGTCAAGGCTACAAAAAAGTGGGCAGAGCCAAAAACAACTTTTACTGGGAAAATATAAACTGCAGCCATTCTTACGCCGTTAATGGCATTGTTCTCAAACTTTGCACAGTTTATCATTGGGTGACTGAGATTAAGATTTTGAAAGGTGGGTGGAGCCTACAATAGCCAATAAAAATTCACCTTTTGATTTTCAAAGGGAATATTTAAGCTGCTACCATTCTCTTATACTGTTAAAAGCAGATGTCTCAAACCTGGTAGAGTTGGTTACTGGGAGATTAGGGCTCAAATTCAGAAAGGGGGCGGAGCCACAAACAGCCAATAAGATTTGTTTGTTTTTAAATGGGAATATACAAAGTATTAATACCAAGGACCCCAAAGCTGATAAACGTTATAATTGAGTGACTATGTCAAGGTTGAAAAAGTGGGCGGTGCCAACAACTACATTTTTAACATGGCAGGGTTCCCAAACTTTACACAATTGGCCAACGGGTGACTGGGATGAATATTCAGAAATGTGGGTGGAGCCTACAACAGCCAATCAAAATTCACCAATTGATTTTCAAGGGGAATGTTTACATTGCTACCATTCTTACACTGTTAATGGCAGAGGCCTCAAACCTGATACAGTCAGTCATTGGGTGACTGGGGTCCAAATTCACAAAAGGGGTGGAGCCACGAACAGCCAATCAGATTTGTAAGATTGATTTCAGCCATTCTGTTATTGGCATTGTTATCAAACGTCACACAGTTGGCCACTGGGTGACTGGGACTAATATTAAGGACAGTGGGTGGAGCCTACAGCAGCCAATCAATATTCACCTTTTGATTTTCAAGGGGAATATTGAAACTGCTGCCATTCTTACACTGTTAATGGCAGAGGCCTCAAACCTGCTACAGTCGGTCGTTTAGTGTCTGGGGTTCAAATTCAGTAAAGGGGCGGAGCCAAAAACAGCCAGATTTCTTTGCTGAACAAACTGCTTCGATTAGCACAATCTTGATGCCAGGAACCCAAAAGCTCACAAACTTGGTTATTGATTAGTGACTGTGTGTCCAGGTTACAAAAAGTGGGTGGAGTTAAAAACATTTTTCTGGGAAATTGTAAACTGCAGCCCTTCTTAACTGTTAATGGCAGGGTTCTCAAACTTAGCATAGCTGGTTACTGGGTGACTGGAATTAATAATCAAAAGTGGATGGAGCCTAAAAATGCCAATCAAAAATCACATGTCGCTTTTCAAGGAGAATATTAAAATTGCTGCCATTCTTGCACTAAGGGCACAAGCCTCAAACCTGGTACAGTTGGTCATTGGGTAACTGGGGTTCAAATTCAGAAGAGGGGACAGAGCCACAAACAGTGAATCAGATTTGTTTCATTTCATGGGAAAATACAAATTATTGATGCCAAGGACCCCAAAGCTCACAAACTTGGTCATTGAGTAGTGATTTTGTGTCCAGGTTACAAAAAGTGGGCGGATCCAAAAAAAAATTCACTGGGAAAATGTAGACTGCAGGCCTTCTTACACTGTTAATGGCAGGGTTCCCAAACTTTGCTCAGATGGTCACTGAGTAACTGAGATTAATATTCAGGGAAGTGGGTGGAGCCTATAATAGCCAATCAAAATTCACCTGTTGATTTTAAAGTGGAATATTTAAATTGCTGCCATTGTTACATTGTTAATAGCAGATGCCTCAAACCTGCTACAGTTGGTCATTGGGCGACTGGGGTTCAAATGCTGGAGAGGGGTTGAAGCCACAAACAGCCAATCTGATTTGTTTAATTTCTATGGGAATATACAAAGTATTGATGCCAAGGACCCCAAATCTCACAAACTTGGTCATTGAGTGTTTGTGCGTTAAGGTTAGGAAGTGGGCGGAGCCAACACCAGTCAAATACATACACGGGCAATGCTGGGTCAGCAGTGGGTGGAGACAAATACAAATTTCACTGGGAAAATGTAAACTGCAGCCATTCTTACACTGTGCAAAGTTTAAAAACCCTGCCATTAACAGTTGGTCACTGGGTGACTGGAATTAATATTCAGAAAAGTGGGTGGAGCCTACAAAAGTGAATCAAACTTCACCTATTGCTTTTCAAGGGGAATATTTAATTGCTACCATTCTTGCACTGCTAATGGCACAGGCCTCAAACCTGGTACAGTTGGTTATTGGGTGACTGGGGTTCAAATTCAGAAAAGGGTGTGGAGCCACAAACAGCCAATCAGATTTTTTTCATTTCAATGCAAATTATTGATACCAAAGACCGCAAAGCTCACAAACTTGGTCAGTGAGTAATTGTGTGTTAGGGTTAGAAAAAGTATGCAGAGCCAACACCAGCCAAATACATACCCGGGCAACGCCGGGCAATCAGCTAGTATTTCAGATAATAAAGGCTGGGGAGGGGTTTGTCTGATGGCCAAACATTTTGCAATTGCTTTAATGAGATTGAAAACAAGATTCATACTCCTTTCCTCCAGTCCTCTCTTTTCCATGTAAAATTGGGGTGGAACTGTAATCTCTTCTTGCACATTAGTTAGAAGGTTGGATCTGATGACAACGAGTAACCTAGCACTTACATGTAAACACACCTGCTGAAGGTCTAAAGGTGGCCATACACTGGTCGATTTGCCATCAAATTCGACCAACAGATAGATCCCTCTCTGATCGAATCTGATCATAGAGGGATCGTATGGCTGCCTTTACTGCAAACAGATTTTGAATCAATTTCAGCATGAAACCGATCACAATCTGTGGTGGTGCTGCCGCCCCTCCCCCGCATTCATTACCTGCTTCGGCCGGCGCGAGTCGTCCCGGTCACCGCTCTGTCTTCTCTGCTTGGTTCCGGATCGGCAGGCTTCAGTTCTTTCTTTCCGGGGAAGTTTAAACAGAGGGTGCTCTACTGTTTAAAGTTCCTGCCGGGACAGGTAGTTCAGTGAAGCTGGAGCCCAGTACTGAGAAGAGACAGCGGTGACCGGGAGCACTCGTGCCGGCAGGAGCAGGTAATGTATTGCAGCTGTATTGCGTCGAACGTTTGCGTAACAATTTCACAGCAGATTTGATCCTAGTGATCGAATCTGCTGTATATCGGCGGGAAAATCGTTAGGTGTATGGGCCTCTTAAGATATGCTAGTAAGTCCATTCTATGACATTCCAGTATAGACAACCCATTGTTTAGTGGAAATGTCATGCAACAATAGTGGCAGGAGACATTGTTTACATTTGTGGAAGTCCTAGGGGAGATGCTTCCAAGATCTACCGTTTTGTTATTCAATATGTGTGGAGCAAGGGCTTGCAGTGGCTAAGCTATCATTGTGGACTTGGGCCTAAATATTTGCACTACTTGAAGTAGTGCCTTTTCTATGGTCATGGTTTTGAATAGCCATATACAGCTGCACCTTTTAGTTATGTGCATGAGGAGCACCTACCAGTAATTATGAAAAGATGTACATATCTGCTGGCCTTAAAGTGAACCCGAGGTGAGAGTGATACGGAGGCAGCCATATTGTTTCCTTTTAATCAGTACCGTTGCCTGTCAGCCCTGCTGATTTATTTGGCTGCAGTAGTCACTGAATCACACCAGAAACAAGCATGCAGCTAATCGTGTCAGATCTGACAATGTCAGAGACTCCTGATCTGCTGCATGCTTGTTCAGGGTCTATGGCTGAAAGTGTTAGAGGCAGAGGATCAGCAGGATAGCCAAGTAACTGGTACAGGTAGTCCCCGGTTAACAAACGAGTTAGGGACTGTAGGTTCGTTCTTAACCTGAATCTGTTCTTAAGTCGGAACAATGTGCTATTTCTGTCCCCTGTACCTCCTCTGTGCCCCCTGTGCCTCCAGTGTCCCCCTCTGTGTCACATCTGACCTCTGTACCTGCTTATACAAGTTTATAAGCCTTTTTTTCTTAGAATTTTTCCAATTTGAAAAAAAAAATGTTTTTGACTTGTTCCCATGGAAACACAGAATCCATGCCGTTCCTATTGACGTGTCGTTCGTAAGTTGGGGACTACCTGTATTGCGTTAAAAGGAATTAAATATGGCAGCCTCCATATAACTCTCACCTCGGGTTCATTTTAATAAATTTAACTTGATTTAATCTCTACATTACTTTAGTTCAGCTTTTTACTTTGTGTTTATCCTCCTTTCTTGGCAGCTTTATTTTGCTCTATAGGCTTCCTGGGTATTTCCCTAGAGTTGGGTAAATGAGTGTATGCACTAGCCTTTTTTCCTTGCTCAGATTCTCCATAGGAAAACTTTTACAGACCTGGGCTTTTTGCTTCTTCATGTGAATGAAGATCAGGCATTGTATGAGGATGCTGCAGTGCTGGATTCTGAGGTTGTCTGTACACCATTTATCTTTAAAATCTAGATCAACTGATGAGCCGTGATCTTGCCTGGAACATGTAGCAGAACACGTACCGTGTATCCTATAGGCAGTGAAGGGTTAAATTAGCCTCGTGACTGGTAATGAGATACGGGTCCATCGTGCATGCAACAGCCTGACTCTGTAAACAGGATGTATCATGTGTGGGAGTCATAACGTCGTTTAACCCATCTGCTGCCATTGGAGGCTATGGAGAGTTTAGTCTACAGAATAAAAAGAAATCTAAGCTTGTTAAGCGTAGCATCAGTTTGTAAGGCTTTTATTTCCAGTCGCCGTCTCGTTACCTCATTATATAGAATAGCAGTCATGGAATTCAGCTATGGCACTGCAGTGGATTAAAAGAAAAGTATGATTAGGAAGGATTTCTGCTTCTACCAGAATGGCCTAATTTCTGAGAGTCTTTGGGGATCCCAGTGCCCCCCTTTCCTTGGCTGAATATCACGGCCTGAGCCTCTTAGTAAAATAGTCTCTTTTCCTGTGGTACCCGCCTCCACTCATCATTTATTACAGTTGTAGGAAACTTCGGTTTTTCCAACATTTGTAATTCCAGCATGCATACCTTCAGAAATCACCCCTATAAATAGGACCATGCTCTATTATCATGTGTGCTCGGTGTTATGCAGGATGAGCGCAGGAATGTTCAAAAACAAATGCATGTGCTGTCTCATAACACTACAGTGTAATGGTAAAATGGCAACTATTTTTTCCCCCGAAGTAAGTAGAAAGTAATTTAGACAAATAGACCACATTCTTGAGATCTTCACTTTCAAGTTCCTCGACTTCAACTCTTTTAGGCACTCTAATGGATTACAGTATGTGCAATAATTAACTTTAAAAATATACTTTTCCACATGCGAGTGGAGTGAAATGTTTATACTATGCCTTGCTTGACCTGCTGCACAACATGGAAGTAAAGCGCTATAAACTACTTCAGCCTTTAGGCCGTAGCTCCTACATCTACCTATGCATCTTGGACGTAGGAGCTCAGTCCCAAAAATGCACGGGAGCTCCTTCTCGCCGTCGCCTATTAGCTCGAAGATCAATGAATGGGAATGCGGTTGATCTTGTTCCCAGTGTCATTGATCGTGGCATCAATGAGATGCCTGCTGTTATTTGTAAACACTTACATGCTTTGCTTCCTGTTTCGCGTACAAAAGGCATGTGCAGGAAGCGAATGACTGAGGACGTCTTGTGGCCTAATAGTAAAATTATACTTGCATACATTTTTTTTTTTTAATAAACAGACCTACACAGAATTTAAAATGATTTCCTTACGTCTCACACTCTCTCAAAAATACCCCCCCCAAAAAACCTTTTTTTTTTTTTAATATGCATGTCAAGAGGGTATATTGCTATTATGTTTTTAAATTATGGGCTTGTAAATGCACCTTTTATTTCCAAATAAAATACTGGCACCATACATTGTGATAGGGACATAATTCAAATGGTGTAATAACCGGGGCAAATAAAATTTGTGGGTGTGAATTATGGTAGCTTGTATTATTTTAAAACTATAATGGCCTAAAACTGAGAAGTGATTTTTTTTCTTAATATTCCCATTAAAATCTATTTAGAAAAAAAATTGTCAGCATAATGTACGGTACCACCCAAAGATAGCCTACCGTATATACTCGCATACAAGCCGAATTTTTGACCCCCAAAAAGGGGGCCAAAAGTTGGGGGTTCGGCTTGTATGCGAGTCATGGTGGTCCGCGGGTCCCCCCCTCCGCTGGTCCGCGGGTCCCCCGCTCCCCCCATGGCCGCCGCCGCTGCTATTACCTGTCCGCATCTTCTATTTCAGTCTCCGTGCTTGTAAACATTCAGAGCAGCGCGCCCGGCGCTGCTACTGTGACGAGGCAGGAAAGAGCGTCCTGTTACTATGGGAACCGCTCTTTCCTGGCTCGCCGCTCGTCACAGTAGCAGCGCCGGGCGCGCTGCTCTGAATGTTTACAAGAACGGAGACTAAAATAGAAGATGCAGCCAGGTAATAGCGGGGACTGTACTGGCTAAACTGGGGCACGTAACTAGCTTTACTGAGCGCTATACTAGCTAAACTGGGGCGCTATACTGAGCGCTATACTGAGCACTATACTAGCTAAACTGGGGCACTATACTAGCTAAACTGGGGCACTATACTAGCTATACTGAGCACTATACTAGCTATACTGAGCACTATACTAGCTATACTGAGCACTATACTAGCTAAACTGGGGCACTATACTAGCTATACTGAGCACTATACTAGCTAAACTGGGGCACTATACTAGCTAAACTGGGGCACTATACTAGCTAAACTGGGGCACTATACTAGCTATACTGAGCACTATACTAGCTATACTGGGGCACTATACTAGCTATACTGAGCACTATACTAGCTAAACTGGGGCACTATACTAGCTAAACTGGGGCACTATACTAGCTAAACTGGGGCACTATACTAGCTATACTGAGCACTATACTAGCTATACTGGGGCACTATACTAGCTATACTGAGCACTATACTAGCTATACTGGGGCACTTTACTAGCTATACTGAGCACTATACTAGCTATACTGAGCACTATACTAGCTAAACTGGGGCACTATACTAGCTATACTGAGCACTATACTAGCTATACTGAGCACTATACTAGCTATACTGAGCACTATACTGAGCACTATACTAGCTAAACTGGGGCACTTTACTAGCTATACTGAGCACTATACTAGCTGTACTGGGCAGTATACTAGCTAAACTGGGGCACTTTACTAGCTATACTGAGCACTATACTAGCTATACTGAGCACTATACTAGCTATACTGGGCACTATACTAGCTATACTGGGGCACTACCTACCCATACTGGACACTTTACTAGCTATACTGGGACACACTCGGGGAATAAGGCGGCCAGCATTTCCTACCCTCGGCTTATATGGGGGTCAATCATTTTCCCCTGGTTTTTCAGGGAAAAGTTGGGGGGTCGGCTTATATGCGGGTCGGCTTATATGCGAGTATATACGGTAATTGGTGGAAGAAAAAACTAGATGTAGATCATTTTGTTATGTAGTGATAAAGTTATTGGTGAATGAATGGGAGAAGAGCTGAAATGATGCAGAAGGTGAAAAAACACTGACACCACAAAGCAAAATCCAGCCAACCAATCAGGTTACAGCTTGTAAATCCCAACAGGAGTGCCAGGATGAAACTTGGAGAACACACAGTAGTGTCCGGGCTCAAATTTGAACCGTGGACTTACTGCTGCAATGCCAGAGTACTATCCACTATACTACTATGCCAGATTTTAAATTAGGTGCAATGTAACAGTCATTTAGACCAAATGAAACAACTTAGGTGGTGTAGTGGATAGCACTCTTGGTCCCCGGTTTGAATCCCAGCCAGGGCAGTATCTGCACAGAGTATGTATGTTCTCTCCCTGTCTGCATTTCCTCTGGGCACTCCGGTTTCCTTCCACATCCCAAAAACCTACAGATTAGTTGATAAGCTTCCCCCCTAAATTCTCCATAGACTACGATGGACCTATGACTATGGTAAGGATTAGATTGTGAGTTAGTGACAAGACTAGCGCATTAACTCTCTGCTTACTACAATTCTAAGAAATATTCATTACTAGTTCTGTATAAAGAAAGGGATATCTCTGTACAGTCATTAATATGCTTCTACAACAATGGTAGATCGTCTTCATACATGAAACAGTTGTCTGGAATGTTGCCATGGCCAGTTGCTAGTTGTCAGAGTTTTAACAGGTGCAGAAGTAGGTGGATGCATGTACACACAGCATAGTATAAACCAAAGTCGTCATGCATCAAACTTCATTCTGCCAGCCAGCTCCAAATCTATTTACAGGGCTTCACAGCTAGCCTTTCCTTAGATAAGTACTTTTGTTAGGATTACAGCTAATGTTGGGCTAGGTTCACAGTGGCCATAGCATTCCCTATAGCAGCAGGAACGCAACTGATTGGGAAAGTGGTGCCACACATTATACGCACATTGTGTTGCATGCAGTCTATAAAAAGTATTTTACTATTAACAGGCGCGTTTTGTCACAACACTAGTTAAAATGCCGTTAAACTGCAACGCACCCACTACAGTGTGAGCATCGCATAGGTGGAGCATTGCATTGTGGCAAGCCGCGTTACAAACCAGCTATTTGACTGCGCCACTACTCACCACTGTCAACATAGCCTAAAAGTTTAGGCCACTATAGCGCATTTAACCCTGCTTAATTGAGCAGCCATTAGAGAGGTTAATGGGATGCAAATAATTATTACTTGCATGCAGATTACATTCAAATTGTGTATTGATTAGAAATAGGCTAATCTTATGTATGCCCTTTCGATTTTGTTACTGTTCCAAGCTGCATACCATTAGCATCGCATTGTTGATCTTAGCCATTTTCATCTTAACTATATAATCCCTGTGCCTTTTTAGCATTCTTAACTATCAATCTGTAACTTCCTGTTTGCTCTGGGCATCCAATCAGAAACCTTGACCTGGACATTTGCTCTTCTTTTTCCTTAGGTTTGCTCCGGTTTTTCTAACGGTGGGTTTGATAAATTTGCCTTTATCTCAATTTTTAAGTGGCAGGATATAAAGCTTGCCCATACAGGAAGTCCCCAATTTATGAACAAACGATCCGCCGATACGAACGGCATGGATTCTTGTTTCCATGGGAACCAGTCAAATTTTTTTTTTTCAAATTGGACTTTTGGAGTTTTTGAGAAAATCGATTTTAAAAAGATTCAAAGAAAAAATGGCTTATAACCACTTCACAACTGAGGGATTTTACCCCTTCAGCATCCGAGCGATTTTCACCTTTCAGCTCTCCTTCCATTCATTTGCCTATAACTTTATAATTAATTATCACAATGAAATGAACTGTATCCTGTTTTTTTGCCACCAATTAGGCTTTCTTTAGGTGGGGCATTATGCCAAGAATTATTTTATTCTAAATGTGTTTTAATGAGAAAATAGGAACAAAATTTGGGAAAAAATAATTTTTTAGTTTTCGGCCATTATAGTTTTTAAATAATGCATGCTACCATAACTAAAATCCATGTAATTTATTTGCCCATTTGTCCTGGTTATTACACCTTTTAAATTATGTCCCTATCATAATGTTTGGCGCCAATATTTTATTTTCAAATAAAGGTGCATTTTTTTCAGTTTTGTGTCCATCCCTAATTACAAGCCCATAATTTATAAAGTAACAGTGTTATACCCTCTTGACATAAATATTTAGAGTTCAATCCCTAAGGTAACTGTATTTTTTTTTAATTGTAAATGTATTTATTGTTACCCAAAAAAATGGTAACAATTGGGGAGTGTGGGAGGTAATGAGTTAATTTAACCACTTTAGGATCCTGGGTACGCATATCTACGCCCCTTTAAACTACACGTGCGGATCAGGGGGGGACGGTGCCTTACCGTCGCGTTCACGATCCCCGCGCTGTTTACCATCGATCCACCGTCGCAGCCACCTCCATCTGTGATCAGGATATGAGAATCTTTTGATTCTCAATCCCGATCACCGTTCCCGTGTCTTCGAAGAGCTTGTAAACATGAGAAAAGTGCTATACAAATGTTAGGATTATTATTTATTATATTCATTCTTTGAAGGAGAACTCCACACCCTGCTATTTAAGTATCAAGTGAAGGTGAGTATAGGTGTGTCTAGTAGGCAGGGCTGTAGAATCGAGAGAAAAAAAAAATCTGACTCAGTTTATGAAACCACTGACTCCAGGGCCCGCTTTTTTTTCCTGAGTTTTCTCCTAGGTGATATTTTTGCAATTTGACATAAAATGCTCTTTAAGGCACTTGCAAATACTTTCTGTTTTTAGAAAGCAAACTTTTTTTTTTCCATAGCAAGCAAGAAAATGCTCAAAGTAAATTTGATAGTACGTTTTCATCAACTTTTCGGTACTTTTTCAATTGTAAAATGCTGAAAATTTAGTTTACAGAGAAGATGAAAATTTATTTCCTAGATGAAAACTCATAAGAAAAAAATGAATTGCGTATGGCCCCAGTTATCCAAAATTGCTCTGACTCTTTAGTCTAATACTTACCAGGGCTGTGGAGTTGGTACAAAAATCATCCTAATCAGACTCCTCAGTTTAATGAAATTACTGATGACTCCGATTCCACAGCCCTGATGGTAGGGGTGGTCTTTGGGATGCAAATCTTTCCGAGTAGATGCAAATTTTATACAGCTTGAAAAGGAACCGTTCTATGCAGCAGAGGTTGCATTTAATTGCACCATTTGTGCGTAAGCACTGAGTTGTGTGTATCTCAATGACCATATCTGCCTTGCAGTTACTATTATCAAATACCATGGCCTCTGTTTCCCAACCAACCTAAAGTTATCGGTTTCCCCCTGGCTAATTCCTTGCAAATCTGATCACTGATCGAATCTGCTAGAAATCGATGCCTCAACATGCTGGGCAAAAACCAGTCACATCAGACGATCACAAAAAGATTGATCGCCAGCAGTTTCAGGAGAGATGAAAGATCAACAGCAAAACACAATCCATCCCCCCTCCCCCCATCCCCACCCCCCTTAGTACCCAAAGCAACAGCCCATAGCGGTGCACTGCATAGAGCAGGAGGAAACACAGGGATCAATCTTTTGGACCCATCTAGAAGTGTATGGGCATTTTAAGTCCAACACACTGATGTTATCCCAGAGTGTTCACTTCCAATATGTGGAAACAGAAAATATTGGCTGCAGTGTGCATGTCTGACAGTGGTCAAATAAAAACTTGTAAAACAATAAAAACAGTTTATTCTCCTCCTATTAATTCATCCCATTATCACAACAGTGCAATGTAATATAATGAACTAAAAACGCTGCCTGCCAAAAATATCTTAACAATGAAGTTCAATCAAGCACAGAAACCAGACGTCAAGTGATATAAGCAGGAACCTGGTGATGCCCCCCTGAGCATCAGGACAAATAAATGAGCTCTGAAAGTTTCAGTTCCCAGAGATGTATGGAATAGCCACTGAATCCCATTTATGAGCAAATCTGATTGCTCAAAGCACTGTGTGGGGTACTAGAGTGGAACAGGCTGCATCCAACTATGACATTTTTATGCCAGAATAAGAGATTGTATGGCCAGTTTTGCAACCTTGATGTTTTGAGACAATTGTAGCTGATGATTAAGCCAGGTTTATCTAGGACAGGGCATCAGAAAATAAAGCAAATGAAAGGTTTGCTGCTTGGAAAAGGTATATAGATAATAGATTTATTAAATATATTATACCAAATGACTGTATGCAGTAGTCCGCAACTGTAAAAGACTAAAAGCATGGGGGCTCACTCAATGAGATACTTAAAGCAGCAGGGACAGTCATATTATGCCAGGAAAAAAAACACATATACAAGTAAATAAATGCTTGATCCATACAAAACAGATGTATTGTACTGTCCACGGTTTGATTTCGGTGAATTTTATATAGTAAATGAAGAGAATTCTATTCCTGGCAGTCTCCATGTTTTTCCCCACAGTGTGAAGCTAAATTCTGATGTCATTTCCTCCCTTTTTATTCTTTTCTCCTCCAATCTGCTGAGTCAACTCAGCCTTGCTTGTGAACATGTGTGAGCACAGGATCATGTTGCAGCCTCAGTCTGTAAGAAGCAGGAATGTTGGAGTGGAGATGACAAACTTTCTCCAACAACAATGGCAGAGAATAGAGCCAGGCTGACAGATGAGATTTATTACAGCAGAAATATTTCTGAATAGACTGGAGAGCTTGCACTGCAGGGTGAGATTCCTGGCAGCATTGCAAACACATTGCAGTGTTTAAATGGAATTTGATTTTGTGGCTGACAATCCCTATTTAACCACTCTGCGACCGCCTAACGCTGATCGGCGGCCACAGTGTGGCTCCCCCAGAACCACCCCAACAGTCTTCCAGCAGCAATCTTTGCTGGCAGACTATAAAAAAGGCTGTTTTTTATTTTTCCCCCCTTGTACAGCGCTGCGTTCTAGTGCAGTGCTGTATTGGGGACAATAATAATAAAAACCGATAATAAAAAAAACAACACCTGCAGCACCGATCAGAGGCCACCAACAGAAACCTGGTGGGCAGAAAAGGGGGGAGATTGATTTGTGTGCTATGGCCGTGCAGCACACTGTTAAAGCTGCAGTGTGCTGAATTGTAAAAAATAGCCTGGTCAGTAGGAGGGTGTAAACCTGTGGTCCTTCAGTTGATTGCCTCATAGGGGAGTGATAATTCCAACAGGTCAAGCCTGACCAGTGGTGTCCAAGGCAATGTCCCTCCAGCAGTAATTAGCTATACACCTAGATCTCGCCCGGGTCACTGCTGATGTCCAGTGAGTACTCACTATTGTAGTAGTGAATGAATGTCCACAGCATCCTACATAAGGTGATCAATAAGGGTAATGCAAGTGCTGTGTCCAATCATGCTGCCCTAAGCTTTACGCTAACCTGCATGCGCATAAGGTTGCGAAGGTATGAAGTTGCACGGTATGATAACTGTAAAAAAAAAAAAAAATACCACGGTATTGCGGTATACGGTATTATACAATTTGGACCCCGGCCCCTCCCTTAAATTAAGTGTGTCCCCCAACCCCAGTAGTACGGGGCCACAGTGTATATATAGTATATAGTACTAGGTGTAGCTAGTAGTAGGTGGCTGCAGCATAGGTAGCCAGGGATAGGTGGCCGCAGCATAGGTAGCCAGGGATGGTGTAGCCATTAGTAGGTGGCTGCAGTATAGGTAGCCAGGGATAGTTGTAGCCAGTAGTCGGTGGCCGCAGCATAGGTAGCCAGGGGTAGGTGTAGCCAGTAGTAGCTGGCCGCCGTATAGGTAGCCAGGGATAGGTGTAGCCAGTAGTAGGTGGCCGCAGCATAGGTAGCCAGGGATAGGTGTAGCCAGTAGTAGGTGACCGCAGCATAGGTAGCCAGGAATAGGTGTAGCCAGAAATCGGTGGCCGCAGCATAGGTAGCCAGGAATAGGTGTAGCCAGAAATAGGTTGCCGCAGCATAGGTAGCCAGGGATAGGTGTAGCCAGTAGTAGGTGGCTGCAGCATAGGTAGACAGGGATAGATGTAGCCAAAATTAGGTGGCCGCAGCGTAGGTAGTCAGGGATAGGTGTAGCCAGAATTAGGTGGCCGCAGCATAGGTAGCCAGAGATAGGTGTTGCCAGGATAGGTGCCTGCAGTATAGAGAGCCAGGGTAGCCCTGCCCCCCAAAAACCGGTAAAATGAGATGGTGCATGATATGATTACCATGCATAATCAAACCGCGGTATACCCGCATACTGGTATATCGCGGCAACCCTACATGCGCAGTACGATCATGTTCTGCCACATTTCCTATTCCATCATGCTGTGGGCAATATCTCAGCACTTATACCTCCTACGCAGTCCAAATTTCAGTAGCGTATAGTTACCTCTTCTTATTCCTGGCAGTAATCTTCCAGTCTCAAACCGTAGAAGAATAGTCCACCAGCCTCAGGATTGCATGTATGTTTACGGGGAGTCCTAATGGTGTAAGAGGTCCATCAATCCTCCCAGTCTCACAAAGTTCCAAATTGCACCTCATTTCCCATAAGACTCAATCCTCCTCGGATGTTCTATCCAATACATATTTACAGGGAGTGCAGAATTATTAGGCAAATGAGTATTTTGACCACATCATCCTCTTTATGCATGTTGTCTTACTCCAAGCTGTATAGGCTCGAAAGCCTACTACCAATTAAGCATATTAGGTGATGTGCATCTCTGTAATGAGAATGGGTGTGGACTAATGACATCCACCCTATATCAGGTGTGCATAATTATAAGGCAACTTCCTTTCCTTTGGCAAAATGGGTCAAAAGAAGGACTTGACAGGCTCAGAAAAGTCAAAAATAGTGAGATATCTTGCAAAGGGATGCACTCTTAAAATTGCAAAGCTTCTGAAGCGTGATCATCGAACAATCAAGCGTTTCATTCAAAATAGTCAACAGGGTCGCAAGAAGCGTGTGGAAAAACCAAGGCGCAAAATAACTGCCCATGAACTGAGAAAAGTCAAGCGTGCAGCTGCCAAGATGCCACTTGCCACCAGTTTGGCCATATTTCAGAGCTGCAACATCACTGGAGTGCTCAAAAGCGCAAGGTGTGCA
The DNA here is from genome assembly GCF_040937935.1 of Hyperolius riggenbachi. NCBI lineage: Eukaryota > Metazoa > Chordata > Amphibia > Anura > Hyperoliidae > Hyperolius > Hyperolius riggenbachi. The sequence continues at coordinate 274,926,979 of NC_090651.1, forward strand.
ATACTCAGAGACATGGCCAAGGTAAGAAAGGCTGAAAGACGACCACCACTGAACAAGACACACAAGCTGAAACATCAAGACTGGGCCAAGAAATGTCTCAAGACTGATTTTTCTAAGGTTTTATGGACTGATGAAATGAGAGTGAGTCTTGATGGGCCAGATGGATGGGCCCGTGGCTGGATTGGTAAAGGGCAGAGAGCTCCAGTCCGACTCAGACGCCAGCAAGGTGGAGTTGGAGTACTGGTTTGGGCTGGTATCATCAAAGATGAGCTTGTGGAGCCTTTTCGGGTTGAGGATGGAGTCAAGCTCAACTCCCAGTCCTACTGGCAGTTTCTGGAAGACACCTTCTTCAAGCAGTGGTACAGGAAGAGGTCTGCATCCTTCAAGAAAAACATGATTTTCATGCAGGACAATGCTCCATCACACGCGTCCAAGTACTCCACAGCGTGGCTGGCAAGAAAGGGTATAAAAGAAGAAAAACTAATGACATGGCCTCCTTGTTCACCTGAACTGAACCCCATTGAGAACCTGTGCTCCATCATAAAATGTGAGATTTACAAGGAGGGAAAACAGTACACCTCTCTGAACAGTGTCTGGGAGGCTGTGGTTGCTGCTGCATGCAATGTTGATGGTGAACAGATCAAAACACTGACAGAATCCATGGATGGCAGGCTTTTGAGTGTCCTTGCAAACAAAGGTGGCTATATTGGTCACTGATTTGTTTTTGTTTTGTTTTTGAATGTCAGAAATGTATATTTGTGAATGTTGAGATGTTAGATTGGTTTCACTGGTAAAAATAAATAATTGAAATGGGTATATATTTGTTTTTTGTTAAGTTGCCTAATAATTCTGCACAGCAATAGTCACCTGCACACACAGATATCCCCCTAAAATAGCTAAAACTAAAAACAAACTAAAAACTACTTTCAAAAATATTCAGCTTTGATGTTAATGAGTTTTTTGGGTTCATCGAGAACATGGTTGTTGTTCAATAATAAAATTGCGCTCTGCTGGCCCCCATAAATCATTCAGCAGAGAGGGAAGGGACGCAGGCGGGGAGTGGCGATATGGAGGAGGCGGGGGAGCGGCAGATAGTGACAGTGGGGCTGTGTGAAGTTGGCCCCCCTACAATCAGCACAAATAAAAGTTCTACCATATTTGGTTAGTGCAACGTTTGTGCCCGTTTGTGCCACAAAAATAAACATTTGTGCTGCTTTTGTTTTAAAGATAATAGCAATTATTTTTTTCGAAATGATGATACCACCCAGCCCCCCCTACAACAGCGCACGGACACGAAAGTGGTGTCGTTGGTTAGTGCTGGGTTTGTGCTAATTTGTGCTTCAAAAATCACTGTTCTATCTGTCATCGTTTTTGAGATATTAAAGGTTTTTTATAAAGGTCAAAAGTTCATCTAGCTTCATTCACTTCACTATTGAGATGTTTCTGGTTTATTTAATGTACAGATAGTCTCCGGTTAACGAACAAGATAGGGACTGCTGGTTCATTCTTCTATGTCCCCACCTCTGTTTGTACCCCCTCTGTGTGCCTCTGCTTGTACCCACCCCCCGTGCTCTGTAACCCCTCTCTGTCTCTGTTTGTACCCCTGTGCCTCTCTATCTACTCTGTGCCTTTGGTTTTACACCCATGTGCCTCTGTCTGTACCCCCAGTGCCTCTGCTTGTACCCCTCTGTGCCTCTATTTGTACCCCTGTGCTTCTGTTTGTACCCACTTGCCTCTTGTTGTACTCCCTGTGCCTCTATTTGTACCCCCTGTACCTCAGTTTGTACCCCTTGTGCCTCTGTACCTCAGTGTGTACCCGCTATGCCTCTTTTTGTACCCTGTGTCTCTGTTTGTACCTCCTGTGCCCCCCCCCCCCCTGTGACTGTACCTCTGTACCCACTCTGCCTCTTTTTGTACTCCCTGTGTCTCTATTTGTACCCCCTGTGCCTCCATTTGTACACCCCTGTGCCTCTTTTTGTAACCCTCACCCAAGTTTGTACCCCCTGTACCTCAGTTTGTACCCCTTGTGCATCTGTATCTCTGTGTGTACCTGCTATGCCTTTTTTTTTACCCCCTGTGCCTTTTTTTGTACCTCCTGTGTCTCTGTAGCCTCTCTGTGCCTCCATTTGTACCCCCTGTGCCTCCAGGTGCCTCTGTTCCCTCTCTGCCTCTATTTGTACACCCCCCCCCCCCCCCCACCCTGTGGTGGACTCAGTTCAGAGGTGAGACTCAGATCAGAGGTGAGTCCAACACTGCTGCGGGGACATGCGCCGGCACTGTGGAAGTTTTAAGACGCTACTTCAAACTTCTGTACCTACTTTGTGCCTTTGGTTTTACACCCCTGTGGCTCTGTCTGTACCCCCAGTGCCTCTGCTTGTATTCCTCTGTGCCTCAGTTTGTACCCCTGTGCTTCTGTTTGTACCCCTCCCTGTGCCTCTATCTGTAACCCTCCCTGTGCCTCTTTTTGTACCCCCTGTGCCTCTTTTTGTACCCCCTGTGCCTCCGTTTGTACACCCCTGTGCCTCTGTACCTCTGTGTGTATCCGCTATGCCTCTTTTTGTACCCCCTGTCTGTTTGTACCTCCTGTGCCCCCCCCCCCTGTACCCCCTCTGTGCCTTCGTTTGTACCCCCTGTGCCTCCAGGTGCCTCTGTCCCTACCCTCTGCCTCTATTTGTACACCCCCACCCTGTGGTGGACTTAGTTCCTCAAGTGAACTCAAACTTCCTGCATGCAGAAATGACGTCATCGCAATGGGATTGGGTCATTCATAAGTCGTGGACTATCTGTCCATTTTTTATAGCCCTCAAATTAAATAGAGCGCTGCAATAACTTTAAAGTTCCCCTTGCTTCAGATCAATGAAAGGTTGTTGCACGGATGCCCCGGCCACAATCTATAAAGCTCAAAATCAAACACAAGTCCATAGGCAGAAAACCAACATTAGCCCTACTGCTCAATAATTACTCATCTCAAATCAGGACTGCTTGGGCTGTGGCACAGAGGGTCAGCTTCTCTTTATCACTCCATCTCAGAATTGTGTTCCATGCTGTGCTCAATATTTCTCACTTTTGGCTATGAACCCAGAAGTCTCTGATATATTGAGCGCGGTGTGAAACATTTAGGTGAGATGCAGAGACGCAGCAAAGTTAAAGGCCCATACACATGGGCTACAATTGTAGCTGTCGCCAGCGCACAGGGGACGTGCTGACGACAGCTAGACAACAGCTGTGCAGCAGCGACAGCTGTCTACACGTCTCTGCTACAGGGCAGAGACGTGGCGGAAGCTATCGCCGAAGGGAGCATCCCCTGGCCGGATGCTCCCTTCACTTCACAGTGTTGCCTGTCGCTAGTCCGCATACACAAGCTGAGACACGTGCCGGACTAGCGACAGTTGCAGAGAGACAAGTTGCAGTAAAGGTTGCATTTAACCAGATTTAAGGCACAAACAAGCCAACTGTTGACTGCGAACAGGTAAAACAACATTAGCTACTTCTGGTCAATGTAGTGCATGAAGAATAGCAAGTATGGACAAGATATAAATGTGGATACATGGTATGTTCTAGTTGTGGCTATCCACTCCCTAGTATTATTCTAACTTAAATGGAAGCTAAAGCTAGAGGTATGTGGAGGCTGCCATATTTATTTTATTTTAAGCAATACCAGTTGCCTGGCTGTCCTGCTGATCCTCTGCCTCTAATACTTCTCACCTCTGAACTGAGTCCACCACAGGGTGGGGGGGGGGGTGTACAAATAGAGGCAGATAGCGGGAACAGAGGTACCTGGAGGCACAGGGGGTACAAACGGAGGCACAGAGGGGGTACAGAGACACAGGAGGTACAAACAAAGGCACAGGGGGTATAAAAAAGGCATAGCAGGTACACACAGAGGTACAGAGGCACAAGGGGTACAAACTGAGGTACAGGGGTACAAACTTGGGTGAGGGTTACAAAAAGAGGCACAGGGGTGTACAAATGGAGGCACAGGGGGTACAAAATAGAGACACAGGGAGTACAAAAAGAGGCAGAGTGGGTACAAACAGAGGTACAGAGTCACGGGGGGGGGGGGGGGGCACATGAGGTACAAACAGAGACACGGGGTACAAAAAGAGGCATAGTGGGTACACACTGAGGTACAGAGGCACAAGGGGTACAAACGGAGGTACAGGGGGTACAAATAGAGGCACAGGTAGTACAAAAAGAGGGCAAGTGGGTACAAACAGAAGCACAGGTGTACAAATAGAGGCACAGAGGGGTACAAGCAGAGGCACTGGGGGTACAGACAGAGGCACAGGGTGTAAAACCAAAGGCACAGAGAAGATACAGAGGCACAGGGGTACAAACAGAGACAGAGAGGGGTTACAGAGCAATGGGGGGGGGGGGGGTACAAGCAGAGGCACACAGAGGGGGTACAGATGTGGGGATATAGAAGAATGAACCCACAGTCCCTATCTTGTTCGGTAACCGGGGACTATCTGTACATTAAATAAACCAGAAACATCTCAATAGGGAAGTGAATGAAGCTAGATGAACTTTTGACCTTAATAAAAAAAACCTTTAATATCTCAAAAACGATGACAGATAGAACGGTGATTTTTGCAGCACAAATGAGCACAAACCCAGCACTAACCAACGACACCACTTTCGTGTCTGTACGCTGTTGTAGGGGGGCTGGGTGAACTTTTGACCCTTATAAAAAACCTTTAATATCTCAAAAACGATAATAGATAGAACGGTGATTTTTGCAGCACAAATGAGCACAAACCCAGCACTAACAAACGACACCACTTTCGTGTCCGTGCGCTGTTGTAGGGGGCTGGGTGATGTCATCGTTTTGAAAAAAATAATTGCTATTATCTCTAAAACAAAAGCAGCACAAATGTTTATTTTTGTGGCACAAACGGGCACAAACATAGCACTAACCAAACATGCTAGAACTTTTATTTGTGCTGATTGTAGGGGGGCCAACTTCACACAGCCTGACAGTGGCCATGTAAACAGCCTGCTATCGACACACTGCGTGTCGCTGGCACAGCGATTTCATTTATGGGGGCCAGCAGAGAGCAGGGGGGGGGGGGGGGGGGGGTCTGGGGAGAACAATATAGTAACAGGCTGGGCATTATATGCAGACCCAGCCTCTGTGTGGAATTAGGATTTTTAAAACCCACCTCGGGTTCTCTTTAAGAACACTTAAAACATCTCATAAAAATACTCCATGTCTATATAATCTGTTGTAATAAACGATTGTTGCATACACAATAGTATGTAATAAACACCGGGGACTCTGAATAGTGCCCCCAGGCTGTATGAACCCGGTTTAGTATAAAAGTGCAAATACAGTGCTATAGCTCGGTCATAGCGATGTGTGTGTGTAACACACTTAATCAAAAAACATATACAGTACATCCACATTAGTAGAATTAAAGTGCTCAAATTGTGTAAACCATTCAAAATAAATTAAGAGCATATTGCATATAGATCCATTCTGAATATAGAGCAGTGAAGCAGCCCACAGATAGCAAGAGATAGGTATACTTAGCCCAGAATATGAGTATCAGGCGAAAGAATGGCAAGGAGAGACCGAGGATCCTCTCTAACAAACTCCACTAGTTCCGCGGGCGTGACCCCGCTTTATCGAGGAGAGGCGAGACCGTTAGAGACTCTGCTGAACATACGTAAACGGCATCATCACATGCACTTATGGTATTTTGCGTAACATACACTCTGCTAAACCTACATGAATGGGTATCTGCACATACATACGCTCTGCTGAACATATACATTGGGCATCACATGCATACACTGGGATTCACATACATAGACTCTGCAAGCATGCTTCACTCTGAATCACATGCACTGCATTCTGCACCACACACAGGGGGTGGAGGGGGGAGACATTGGGAGGTCGGGGCACACATTGTTTGGAGGTCGGGGGGGGGGGAGCGATGTGGGTCGGTGTATACATGAGTATATATGGTAGTTCCTAGGAGAGGGCACAGTACTGTACTATAAATTCACTATTGGATGCACCTTTATTCCCTCTTGTATCTCAAACCGTGCTCTGAGCGATTAGATTTGCTTACAATTGGGGATTTATTGGTTGCTCTATGTATCTTTTGGAAGTGAAACTTTTGCAAACTAGCTTATTTTTTCTGATATTCACTGACGCATTACCAAGTTTACTTCTATGTAATTTCACCTTTAAAGAGAACCAGAGATGAAGCACCCTCTTGTATTACCTTATAAATCAGTGGGAACATGACAGTAAACACCTAATCTGCTCTTTGTTTCATTGTTCTCTGTTTAATCTGACTGTTATCAAGAATCCCCGACTGAGCACTCAGTCTAGCTTTGCTACGGAAAGATTATAGCGGAGTCTGTCTTCTCTGGTGTCTTTTCAAGCCCAAGCCTGCCCCCTTGTGGCTCTGCTATAATGACTCCACTATAATTATTCCCTGCAAAGCCAGACTGAATGCTCAGTCCGGGATTCTTATCACAGCTGATAACACACTTTTAGCAGTGAGGATGAAACGGAGAACATGGTAAGGGTTTTCTCTAATGTTCTTAATGATATATATGGTAAAATACAGAAGGGTGCTTCGTCTCTGGTTCCCTTTAAGCTCATTATACTACAGTGCACTGTTATAACATTTTAATAGGATAAGAATGAAGTAATTGTTTTATTGCTTTGCATGTTTTGGATTTCTCACAGTCCAAAGTACACATTATACATTTTAATGCGTATAATCTACTTACCTGTGAGACAGCAGTCACTGCATCCGTTTGCTTAAAGAGAATCTGTAACATCAAAATGTCCCCTGGAGGGTACTCACCTCGGGTGGGGGAAGCCTCAGGATCCTAATGAGGCTTCCCACGCCGTCCTCCGTCCCTCGGGGGTCTCGCTGCAGCCCTCCGTACAGCGGCGACGTAATTATTTACCTTCCCGGCTCCTGCGCAGGCGCTCTTGTGGCTGTCGGCACCGAAGTAGGCGGAAATACCCGATCGCCGTTGGGTCTGCTCTACTGTGCAGGCGCAAGTCTCCGGCGCCTGCACAGTAGAGCGGACCCGACGGAGATCAGGTATTTCCGTCTAGTTCCGAGCCGAAAGCAGCCACAGCACTTCCGCTGGAGCCTGCAAAGGTAAATATTGAATTGACAGTCGGGTCTGTCACCGGCTGTTCGGAGGGCTGCAGCGAGACCCCCGTGAGACAGAGGACGACGGGGGAAGCCTCATTATGATCCCGAGGCTTCCCCCACCTGAGGTGAGTACCCCCCAGGGGATGTTTTTGATGTTACAGAGTCTCTTTAAAGTACCCCTATAGCAAAAAATTGGAAAATGTAAAATACGTGTGTACGCACACTTATTAGATGTACATTTCTCCCAGAATAAAATTTTGCTAATATTATAAATGCAAAAGTTTGGATGTTTGTTACTCATTAACACAACAATGGCTGAATGGATTTGAATTAAATTTGGCGCACACATAGTACATTACCTGGAATAACATATAGGATACTTTTTATCCCCATAACATAAATAAGTGGACAGAGACAAATACAAATTTCACTGGGAAATGTAAACTGCAGCCATTCTTACTGTTAATGGTAGGGTTCTTAAACTTTGCACAGTTGGTCACTCGGTGATTGGGATTAATATTCAGAAAAGTGGGTGGAGCCTACAAAAGCCAATCAGAATTCACATATTGATTTTCAAGGGGAATATTTAATTGCTGCCATTTTTGCACTGTTGCGATGCGAGGCATCTGTCACCGTCTGTCATCCCACTGGCCCCAGCAGTCCACACCTCGAGCCCAAATTCACCCCCCCCCTGGAGGTGTGTGAATCCATTGTCAGACGCCACTTGTCAGCACTGAACCCCAGGAAAGCCTCGGGCCCTGACGGTGTGTCACCTGCCTGCCTGAAGGCCTGTTCAGAGCAACTTGCCCCCATCCTCACCACCATTTACAACAAGTCACTCCAGATGGGCAAAGTCCCTGTGTGCCTAAAGGGGTCCACCATCATTCCTGTCCCCAAAAAACAGGGAGTCACCGACCTCAACAACTTCAGGCATGTGGCACTAACATCGGTTATCATGAAGACCCTCGAAAGGGTTGTCCTGTCCTTCCTGAAGTCCTCCACCGCGGCCCTTCTTGACCCTTTCCAGTTTACGTACAGGGCAAACAGGTCCACTGATGATGCCATCAATATCTGCCTGGAGCTCATCAGTGACCACCTGGATAGGCCAGACTCGTATGCCAGAATACTCCTCCTGGACTTCAGTTCGGCCTTCAATACCATCTGCCCACGCACACTTCATGAGGGTCTAGCAGCACTCGGGGTCCATTCCACCCTATGCCTTTGGATCACAGACTTCCTATTCAACAGATCACAATCTGTCAAACTGGGTGATATCTCCTCTCAACCTCGGACCACTAATATGGGGGCTCCACAAGGCTGCGTCCTATCTCCGATGCTGTTCTCCCTCTACACGAACAATTGCAGATCCACAGCAGACTCGGTCAAGGTTATCAAATTTGCATACACCACTATCGTTGGCCTTGTTACCAATAATGACGAGAGGGCCTATCGTCAGCAGGTAGACAGAATCTGCCACTGGTGCAGGGAGAATAGGCTGGTCCTGAACACAGCAAAAACCGTGGAGATTATCGATTTCAGGAAGCATGCCCCCTTACTACTACCAATCCAGATTGATGGCACTGAAGTGGCAAGAGTAACCAGTGTTCGCCTCCTGGGCACCACCATCTCAAAGGACCTGAGATGGAGGGCTAACACCAGCTCCACCCTGGCGAAGGCCCAAAAGACTCTTCTTCCTCCGCCAGCTGAAAAAGTTCGGCATGCCCCACCAGGTTCTCACAAGATTCTACTCTGCCACCACAGAGTCTATACTCTGCTCTTCCATCCTGGTCTGGTACGCTGGTTCCTCTGCCAGTGACGGGTGCAAACTCCAGAGGGTCATTAGATCAGCAGAGAGAATCATCGGGAAACCCCTCCCGTCACTTGAACTACTTTACAACACAAGACTGCGCACTAGAGCGCTGAAGATAGCCAACGACTCCTCCCATCCCGGCCAGGGCTACTTCAGTCACCTATGTTCAGGGCGGAGATTCCGGTTCATCCCCACCAGGACTACGAGGCACTGGAACTGGTTTTTTTTTTCCCTCCGCCGTCAACCTCCTGAACTCATCTCCTGTTGCGACCTCCACCACCTCCTTTTTAGGTTCACAGTCTGGCCCTGTCACAGACATCCTGTCTGCCTGGAACTGTAATGGCTTTAGCTGCACTCATCTGCACTATTCTCTTAGTCTGATATCGCGATCTGAACTTAATTTCTTGCTACATGCTCCTGGATTATCTTGTCAATGCTTTACTGTGTCTATCTCCTGTATATTGCACTATTGTCGGTTATTTTTCTTCTTTTGTCTTTGGAATTGCTGAGCTCTGTATGTGCCAAACCCAATTCCAGGCATGATCCTGTCATGCTTGGCGAAATAAAGATTCTGATTCTGATTAATGGCACAAGCCTCAACCCGGGTACACTTGGTCATTGGGTGACTGGGGTTCAAATTCAGAAAAGGGGGTGGGGCCACAAACAGCCAATCAGATTTGTTTCATTTCAATGCAATTTATTGATGCCAAAGACCGTAAAGCTCACAAACTAGGTCATTGAGTAATTGAGTTAGAAAAAGCGGGCGGAGCCAACACCAGCCAAATACATACTCTGTCAACACCGGGCCATCAGCTAGTGTACTATATATTACTTTTCTCCTATGTCGATTTTGCTTACTTTAGGCAGTTAAAATCTGACAGGTTTTTGGACTCCGTTTTTTTCTTATTCCTTACAAAAGCACTGCATGGAAAGGATCTGTAAAAGTATTCTCGTCTGCCTCCCTACGTATTTTTAGACTGTTTTGGCAGTTAGACTGAGCAACTTCAGTTGTTAAAGTGCTTTTGTAGATAAATAACTAACTGAGAATCCCACATGAGAAGATATAGTTATAGTTCCATAGTTATTTGGGTTGAAAAAAGACATACGTCCATCGAGTTCATCCAGAGAAAAGATGGACTAGTCCAAAATCTTTTAGATTTGTGCTGTCTCGTAAGCAATAGGAACATAGGAGAAAAGTTATTTATAGTGCATTTTACTATGGAACAAATGTATGTTTTATAAATCTGCATACACGTGCTGTTAAATTTTGCAATTTTTCGTTGGGTCCTTTTTAAAAAAGATGATCTCCTAGCAGCTGTGTGCATTGCCTGTGGTTTGCTGTGTGTTTGAATCTATTTTGTTAATTGACTGCAGACTCTCATAGGAGTCCAGTTAAAAGTTGTAAAGGAAAAGTGCAGTGCATGCGTGTGTAACAGCCAGTAGACCGTCTCTTTATGTAAGCATCGGCGACGGCTGTGTGACATGTATGTACATAAGCTGCACATTCCTGCTCCTGCTACCACACGTGCTGCTGAACGAGGTGACTTCTTATGTAAATCCTAAATCCATGCCTATATCTTAAAAGATAGAGAAACTGTGTGTCCAAATGCTTTGTTTCTTTTCAAAGGAGGCCTTGAAGCTAAAACTACCTTAAAGGGAACCTGAAACAAGTAAAATTATTTATTTTAAATAAACACATGACGTAGCTGCAAATGAATATTACTGACCAGGAAGCTGTTATGAGGTAATAGCCATTTTTAAAATGGAGCACGGGGAATCCCATTGATCATAGTGGACAAATGGCACACAGGAGAGGAGAAAGACATTGAGAAGTAGACTACACAGGATGTAATATGACCTGCATATGGTTGTTTTGACTTTTTATTTTCAGTTCAGGTTCTCTTTAGAGTGTATCCGAGACAAATTTTTGCAGCCTTCATTTTTCTGCCCCATACATATACTTTATTGGGCATTCTTCCCCCAAATGCTTTTTTTAATTCGATTTATGCCATAATTGCATGTAAGTTAATGTATCCACGCCCCCAGCTTCTCCAGCTCCTTGGCATTCTGAGTCCCATGCTGAAAGTGCTTATGGGAGCTCAGCCTGGGGAGGTGGAGGCTTTTGCTGAAGCATGCATGAGATTTCAGAGGCAAGGGGGCGGAGAGATGAGGAGAGGAAGCGAGTTTTCACAAGCTGTGCGGTGGAGCTGCAGAGCAGCTTGCCTGTGTGGTGATGACAAGCAGAATATGGCTATTCTATCACAAGAAGAAATAATCATACTCTGTTGAAGCTGTTTGCTGCTAGATTTACTATGTAAACAATCTAAACTTTAGATAAGTTATATAGACAATTTACTTGCTATAGTTAGTTTTTCAGATCAGCTAGAATAAAAAAAAAAAAACTTAAAGAGAGACTGAAGTCTCCTTAAAATCACGTCTTTATTTTAAAAACCTCTTAAGTATGTTTGGCCTAACTAAAACCCTGCATCCCCGCAGCTGAAATCTAACTAAATCCCCCCAAACTCCCCGGGGCACACTGCAGGGAGTGCTTTCGTGAGAGGCAGAGCTTTCAGCTGCAGCTCTGCCTCTCGGCATGTCTGTCAGCGCGTATCTCCACCTCCACCCACCCCTCTCAGCCTTCCTTCACTGGGAGGGTAGGGGGAGAGGCGGAGATATGCGCTGATAGACGCTTGGAGAGGCAGAGCTGCAGCTCATAGCTCTGCCTTTCATGGAAGGGCACGGGGCAGCAAAATCCACGACCAAGAAAGTTGTGGATTTTGTGAGGGGAGTTTGGGGGGATTTAGTTAGATTTCAGCTGCGGGGATGCAGCGTTTTAGTTAGGGCAAACATACTTAACCACTTTGTCCTCCTTGACGTATAAAAACGTCGAGGCCAGGCGCGCTCCCGCGACCGATCGCGCGCGTGAACTCGCACTCCCGGCCGCGGATTCGGTAGCCACGGAATCAATGTTTTGGGCTATGGAGCCCGATCACTGATTCCTCTCCCCCGCTTAAAAAGCGACAGCTTCTCTCGGAAGCTTCGCTTTTTCTGAAGCTATGTCCCTCTAAGCGTACATAGTACGCTTAGAGTGTCGTCATGTAAACAAACTCAAGATTGCCATCTTGTGGCCAAAAAGTAAAACTACAAGTAAAAGTAAAAAAACATTACAATAAACAAATATTTCCCTAAATAAAACACTTTTATATCCCACCCTCCCAAAAATGCCCACATAAAATGTTTAATAAAAAAACAAAAAACATTACTATAAAAAAATACACATAAATATTTACCTAAGGGTCTAAACTTTTTAAATATCTATGTAAAGATGAAATATTTCTCTCTATTTTTTTTTTATAAGCTTTTAAATAGTGATGTATGCAAAATGGAAAACATGCTCTTTTATTTCCAAATAAAATATTGTCGCGATACATTGTGATAGGGACATAATTTAAACGGTGGAATAACCGTGACAAATGGGCAATTACAATACGTGGGTTTTAATTATGGAGGCATGTATTATTTTAAAACTATAATGGCCGAAAACTGACATAATGAATTTTTTCATTTTGTTTTCTTATTCTTACTGTTAAAATGCATTTACAGTAAGGTAGCTCTTAGCAAAATGTACCCAGCAAAGAAAGCCTAATTGGTGGCGGAAAAAACAAAGATATAGGTCAGTTCATTGTGATAAGTAGTGATAAAGTTATAGGCTAATGAATGGGAGGTGAACATTGCTCGGATGCATAAAGTGAAAACGACTGAGAGCTTAAGTGGTTAACCACTTAAGCCCAACTGGACGAGATTTCTCGTCCAGTTGGGCTGCGCGCACTCCCGCGGGTCGCGCGCGCGCCCGCGGGCCCCCCCGTGCGCGCCCCCGCTGCTGGCCGCTAGCCCACCGATCAGTGAAAGGGATTATAAATCCCTTTCGCTGATCGGACCCCCCCGGAGAAAATCCGACAGCGTCTCTTCAGACGCTGCGGCTTTTCTGAGCTCTGGTCTCCTTTCTTCTGCCTGGGAGCGAGATCGATCGCTCCCAGGACTTTTTGATTCTGGCCATCTTGTGGCCAAATAGCAAATTACACCCAAAAAAAAAAAATTTTAAGAATAAACCTATAAATATATTAAAAAAAAACCCTGTTTACCTCCCACACCAAAAAATACCCACATACAAGTTTAAATTAAAAAAAAAATAAAAAAATTACAATAATAAAAAACAAAACAAAAACATAAATAGTTACCTAAGGGTCTGAACTTTTTAAATATTCATGTCAAAGGAGTATATCAATATGATTTAATAAATTATGGGCTTCTAAACAGTGATGGACGCAAAACGGAAAAAATGCACCTTTATTTCCAAATAAAATATTGTCGCCATTGTGATAGGGACATAATTTTAACGGTGAAATACCCGGGGCATATGGGCAAATACAATACGTGAGTTTTAATTATGGAGGCATGTATTATTTTAAAACTATAATGGCTGAAAACTGAGAAATAATGAATTTTTTCCATTTTTTTCTTATTCTTCCTGTTAAAATGCATTTACAGTAAAGTGGCTCTTAGCAAAATATACCACCCACAGAAAGCCTAATTGGTGGCGGAAAAAACAAGATATAGATCAATTAATTGTGATGAGTAGTGATAAAGTTATTGGCAAATGAATGGGGGGTGAAAGTTGCTCGGATGTAAAAAAAAAATTTCAACCCTTCGGGCTTAAGTGGTTAAAAGTTTTTTTAAAATAAAAACTTGATTTTAAGGAGGCTTCAGTGTCTCTTTAAATGGACATCCAAGCGGAAGGGAAAAAGTTTGAGCTTTACTTACCCAGGGGCTTCTTCCAGCCCCAACAAAGCGATCCAACCCGCAATTTATTGAAGTGAAAGGTATCTACACTGGAACAAACCTGTACGCACTTTACATGGCTGCCTGAAATGATCAGCAGACCACTAGCAGCCAATCAATTATCAAGCTACTGGTTTCTTAAAAAATATTCTAGACATGATAAAATACTGTTCATTGTACCTTTTATGACAAAAACTAGATTTTTACTTCATTGGAAATGTCAGATTCCTTCCGTAAGTACATGGAAGTGTCCTAAATTCTTTATTACCACTTTATAAAGTGACATTTGAAAATATAAAATTAAATATATTGGACCCATGGATAGAATTGGACAATATCTCCTCACTCACACATGCAAAGCAAGATATTTTAAGCCTTCGTTTGTGATAATTTTGATTATTATGGCTCACAGCTTATGAACACATCAAAATCTCAGACCATTAGAATATTGTGAAAATGTTCAATATTTTAGGCTCAAAGGGCTCTATTCACAAGACTTCTTATAAATGATTTAGTTATCAGGTAATTGATAAAAAAAAAAAAAAAAAAACCTTTCAGCACATTTACAAGCAAAATAATCAAAGTAAGGGGCTGTTCAAATCACAAATGCGGATGGCCACGCATGTGGAACGCGTGCGGACTGCAACGCGTACGAACGTACGCCATCCGCGTTTGTTTGCATTGCGTGCCTGATCCCATCACTGAAAAGTGAATGGGACAGCCACGCGTTTTTACAAAATCTCCGTGCAGCATGCGTTCCCGGACCGCACAGGGCCAGAACGCATGCAGTGTGAACATAGACAGTGCACTCTATGCACTGTCTGATGTCGTGCGTGTCGGCCTCCTGCACGCGTTTCCAAAACGCGTCTGGAAACGCGTGCAGACTGAACGGGCCCGAAGTTGTTCCCGATTAACTTCATTTCAATATTACCTTTCTTACCTTAACTATATTGTATTCTATATATATATATATATATATATATATATATATATATATATATGTGTGTGTATATGTATATATGTGTATATATATATATATGCATGCATATATATATATATATATATATATATATATATATATATATATATATATATATATATATATATATATATATATATATATATATATATATATATATATATATATATATATATATATATATATATATATATATATATATATATATATATATATATATATATATATATATATATATATACATACATACATACACACATACACACATACACACATACACACATACACACATACACACATACACACATACACACATACACACATACACACATACACACATACACACATACACACATACACACATACACACATACACACATACACACATACACACATACACACATACACACATACACACATACACACATACACATATATATGTGTGTATATATATATATATATATATATATATAATGTCCCCCATCTGCGCTCAGCATCAGCCGCCGCTATTACTAAGGCAGTGGGCAGTGATGTTTTACTTCTTCTGCGTTCCACTGTTCTCACTTCCTGAAATGCCGTCAACTTACAATACAGTGAACAGCATTGCAGGATGTGACGACAGTGGAACTCACGATGGAACACGGAAGAGGTGAGTCATCCCCGCCCGCTGCCTCTTACTAATAGCGGCTGCTGCTGAGCTTTAGCTGGAGGGGGAGCGCAGATGGGGGGGGGGACCCAGGTCCCTGCCGCTGTGCCCAATACCCCCTTCCTGCACGCTACCCTCTTATGCGGGTCCGCTAGTTTCATATATTAGTTTAACCTTGTAAGTTGAATTACTGAAATGGACTTTTGCATGATATTCTAATTTTGTGAGTTTTACCTTTATAATAAACTAATAGTTTTTGTTACAAAAAACTAAAAAAAAAAGTTTTTAAACTGGCAAAATGACATTTTGCTGCAGTACATAGAGGTGACAGAGGTGATACAATGGGGGAACCGGGGGGACACCGAAGGTGTAGGGGAGCAGAGGTGACAGAGTGGCATGGGGAGGTATAGGGGACAGAGATGGCACAGTGTTTTGACTTCTGCACAGATTCAGGTTAACAATGAACCCTTTCTCATAGTAAACGGACTATCTATATATAGAATTTGTGGAAGACCGAATTCAATATGTGCCTATCCCAGAATAGCCACAGTGAGTTTTAGTTTCATAAGTTTAGTCAGAGAAAGTTTGGTCTGATATGATGGTAATTTTTGTGCACATATGAAAGTTCTACATATAGGGTAATATGAGTCAGTGCATGACTGCCACTCTGAGTGATAACTGTTTATTTTATGTGAGCTGCACAACTTCTAGCCTTTGTCACTCTGATTTTCTTTTCCTTTCTTTTGCAGATCATTTGGTGGCACATGGTCGCATGGCAGAGAAGGACGCACGGAAGAAGTTTAAGCAAATTGTTGCCGCTGTGCATTTTTGCCACTGTAGGAACATCGTACACAGAGATCTTAAGGCTGAAAATTTGTTGCTAGATGCAAATCTTAATATCAAGATTGCTGGTGAGTAAAATGAAACCATAGACAGAAATGTCAAAGATGAGTAGCACTATTGTAAAATGATGAGCTTGTTTGCTTCCTGGACTCTGAAATCAAATGCTGGTTAATAATTTTCCTTGTAGTAAAGGCCGTTATCATATTTACAAGAATCATACTGTAATACTTCTCAGCAATCATATTTACCATAATTTCATTAAACTATTTGAAAACAACATACATAACTCATAAACGCAGAGGCTCATCTATGTTGTGCATATATGTAAATCGCTAAGATGACTGTTCATGGCCTCAGCACAGCTGGTTCCCAAGTAATGCTTTAAAGAGAGTCTGAAGCCCCCCCAAAAAAGCTCTTTTTATAGGGCAGTCCTCTTCAGCAATAAACCCATAGCTGAAACGCTGCATTCCTGCGGCAGAACGAGGTATTAATCACCCTGAAATCACCGGTGCAAAATTCAGGGCTCCTTCCGGGTAGAGGCGTGCAGTAGCTCTACCTCTAGTCGCGTTGATCTGCGTGGATCTCCGCCGCCTCCTGCCCCTCTGTCACTGAGAGGAGAGAGGAGAGGATCCGCAGAGATTGACGCGACTGGAGGCAGAGCTACAGTGCAAAGCTCTGCCTCCCCCCCCCCCCCAGGCAGCAAAATCCAAGACCTGGAAGGTCGTGGAATTTTGCCCCGGGATTTTGGGGGATAAAACCTTGCTCTGCCGCGGGGATGTGGCATTTTAGCTATGGGCTTATTGCTGAAGAGGACTGCCCTGTAAAAAGAGCTATTTTTTTTAAGCTTCAGACTCTTTAAAGCTATATGAAGTGACATGAGATAAACATGGGTACAAATAGTACCTATCCTACTAGGTTTGCCTATATTCACATTCTAATTTTTTTTTTTCATTTCTATTCTTTTTTTCATTATTATTTTTTTTCCCACTGCAAGGGTTAGTAAACCAGTTCTTTTATCTGTGCAATTTTTTTTATACAGGAAGGAGAGGTGGCAACACTTCCCAAGACAGGCTGCAGCTAAATGACTAGCACCATCGATGTGCAGAGCCTAATTATAGGCAGGATACACAACTTGCATTGAAAACAGACGCACCAAATTTACATAATGGAAGATGTTAGCTTCCAAAAACAGTCTGCATGCAGTGTGTTCCATACTAGACCCAACCATCACGATGAGGTCATTCTTCATGGAAGGGACTTAACTTCTAATTACCAAACTAACATAGTGTGAACCTGGGGGCAGCTGACCATAAATGGTTTACACATTTTTATACAACAGGAAAGAATTGGCAGCGCACCTAAACCAGGCTGCATTTGAAATGACTACCAACAGAGGCGTGCAGAGCCCCCTAGAGGAAAATACCCACCTTGTATTTCAAACAGATGCTAAACTATGCACTAAATCACTAAACTCAGAATAAAAACGGAATGTAAACTTGAAATATGTGCACATGGGGAAGTTGGACTGCCGTCTATTGAGCTGCGGGTCTGCTAAATAGAAGGCAGGCACTAAGGGTGGGCTTCCACTCGGGTGCCATGTACGTTTCTGAATCGGACACTGCACCCGTGCTGATGTGAATTCGCACCTGAATCTCTATTGCTGTGACATTCATGGCTATGAGGATGCAGATGCATACCGTGAAAAAAAAAATGAATCCTACATTTTTTTTTTTTTTATAAAAACATTTTTTTGTTGACTGCATGTGATTTCAGAAGTCTGCGTTTCTACATCCTCGTTTCGAGACTAGTGGAAACGAGCCCTTTGCAAAAACACCCCTTTTTGACTGAGAAAATACTGACAATATTACAAGGCAGAGCTTTAAAATTCAAAAAGCTGTTGTTTTTTTAGTTTTGCAGCTAAATGAAGCGGATTTTACAACACACTGATCTGGCTGCTGTTTGTCTTCAATTCAGCCCTATAAAAATGAGACGCCAAGAAATGTCTACTTTTATCTTTATTACGACACATACAATTATCTTGTGTTTATTTTCAGTTCAGGTTTGCTTGAAAATCATGAGTTGATCAGATGTTTTCTGGTCACTTTATCATTGTTTTTAATGCAGGAGCCCAACAAATTGCTCCTGGTCAGATGGTTACCAGTGCAGGCGATCGGCAGCTAATTGACTTTTGAATCTGAATTCAGATATACAGTAATGACATTGCTTGGTTAGCAGTGTGTGTTATGCAGTGTATATCTTTGCATTGTATTTGAAACTATTTTGAACCCTTTATTAGAGCATCAAACACAAGTTTACCGTTGAATGTTGTGTGTTCTCTAATTAGATAATGCTCGAGTTCTTGCTCGTTTAGAAGCGTATCGTTTGTTACATATGTAAATCAGCCATGCAATCCATTTGTTGCTAAATTTATTTTTAGATAAGTAATTGCCAGTCTTCTTTTTTTTTTTTGCTGCAGTGCTTTATCATATGAATGACAATGCTACAAAAGATCTGTGCTGTAAATTCAATAGCGCTGGAAAACGGAGGGAAAATTCCAGATTCTCTTTTTGTTTCATTATATGTGCTCGCACTTGATCTTTCATTGTAGTCAAAAACTGCAGTTTGTCATTTTCACCTCACTGTAGAAAACTACAAAGTTAGGTTTTTATTGCCATTATGTCACTGGTGGGAAGGTATTCCCTTACTTCCCATTCGCATTGGGTTCGTAAGGATGGGAAATCTCAGTGGGTAAGCTCAATGGACAAGCTCTCTGTGGTTTGCAATGTATTGATTTAAAATCGCACAGCATGTTTGTGACTCCCTCTCTCTCTCAATACAATATAGCAGATCGTTACCTTCTACTTCTACTAGTTAAGCCTCTATCTATCCTGCCTCTTAAATGGACTCCGAGCACCTCTCATGGGCATGCCTTTAAAGAGAATCTGTATTGTTAAAATCACACAAAAGTAAACATACCAGTGCGTTAGGGGACATCTCCTATTACCCTCTGTCACAATTTCGCCGCTCCTCGCCGCATTAAAAGTGGTTAAAAACAGTTTTAAAAAGTTTGTTTATAAACAAACAAAGTGGCCACCAAAACAGGAAGTAGGTTGATATACAGTAAGTCCACACATAGAAAATACATCCATACACAAGCAGGCTGTATACACCCTTCCTTTTGAATCTCAATTCTCATGCACTGAAGTTTCAGGCTGCTCATTTCTTCCTGCAAACAGCTTTGCCCTTGTCTGATCTCTTGAAGCTCAAGAGATCATTTGCGTGTTTCTTTCCCCCTGCAGCTATCACCCACTGAAGTGTCAGGCTGATTCTTCCTGTAGAGTGCAGACAGCTCTACCCATCTGTAATTCCTCAGTATGTGAAAGCCCAGCCAGCTCAGAGGACGATTTATCCAGCTTGTAAAAGATAAGAGAGAAGAGAGAAGTGCCCTAATCTAAATAATACACAGGCAGTGTGCATAGAGGGGCCTGGAAGGGGGGAGTTCATAGCAGAACCACAACACTGAAGAACTTGGCAGCCTTCCAGACACAGGCCGACAAGGCTGACAGGGGAAAGATACATTGATTTATTACAGAGACTGTGATAGTAGAAAGTGCTGCAGTAAGCCAGAACACATTAGAATAGCTTTTGGAACTTGTAGGATGATAAAAAACAGGATGCAATTTTTGTTACGGAGTCTCTTTAAGACAGATGACTTCCAACAAAGTTGTGCTATGACCTCACTGGAGGAGCCTCTTGCAATTGCCATGCATGTCACTTCCTCTTCCTGCTTCATTCAATGATGCACTTCTCTGACAGAGAAGACGGGTGACCCGGAAGTTATAACATAGCCAAGATGGCAGCCACGATTTTTTAAATTTAAATCGAACGAAAACTATTTGGTGTAGAATGGCGATTCCAGCATCAAATGAAAGGGGAGAGCACAAGCTACAGAAAGGTATGCATCTTTCAGTACTTTGCAGTACTGGTTGGAGTCTTAAAGGCATGCCCATGAGAGGTGCTCAGTGTCCCTTTAAGCCTTCTGAATGGCCCAACACTTTGATCTACCCACTCTTGAACTCTGAGGGCTGGAAATGCCAGCATTCTCTGTGTTATGAGGCAGACACTCAGAGCCGGGACAAGGTCCTCCAGCACCCAAGGCTGAGACACCAAAGTGCGCCCCTCCATCCCTCCCACCCCAGCCGTCACACACTGATTGCTATTAGACTAAGAGGGCCACAGGGCCCACAACCTCCCCAACACCTTAATATCTAGTTATCTGGCTTGCAGTCACTGCTATGTATCCCCTTTTTTATTTCTTTCTGCTTCATACACAATTAGGAATGACAGCTGAATGAATTGTGCGTCCCCTCCTACACTGCGCCCTGAGGCTGGAGCCTCTCCAGCCTCTGCCTCGGCCCGGCCCTGCAGACACTGACCCTTTTGACTCTTTCACTAGTGGTAAGGGTTGGTTCTCCCAAGGCATGTAGTCTTTTACTACGGGTCTTCCAACTAAGTACCTTGCAAGGAATGATGGGCCACTATCCCTATGGGCAACAGACTTCTTTGCTGCCTGGTAGGCACTGTGTTGCAACCCCTGGGAGTGCTCCACCAGTGATATTCGAACAAAAGACACTGCAATGTGGAGTGCTGGGATGTAGGCTGGAACAGGAGACTAAGGGGCGGTTCAAACTTGCAATAAAAAAAAAGTACCTGTTCGGTGCGCTTTATGGAACGGACAAAAACATATTCACGGATTGCAATGTTAAAAATATTACCCGCCTTGACTTGCGCTTAAAAATGGATTGGAGAAATTTTGCAGAGAATCAGAACTTGCCACTTTTTTCCAGGGAGCGGGTCCCCACTGAGGCACTGAAAGCCAATGAAAAAAATTATCATCCATACTTTGTGCTCAAATCTTATGCCAAAGCATATTGCCTAAACTTCCTGCTCCTCCCCTCAGTGCCATCTTTGTGGACTTACTGTTAATCATGCAAACATGACAATCAGAGGGTTTTTCAATGTGAAGGACCTGTTATTGGGTACATCCTGGGTACAGTGACCAGCGCCATTATCCATACCATATTACATAAGGCAATAACATAATAATTACATAGTACGTTATCCAGGCCTTAAAGTTAAAATATTGCTTGGTACAGTACAACCACTTCCACTTTCCCTTCCATTCCTATTGGACCAAACAAAGCACAATACCATAATAAAAATACCCATTTAAAAGTACACGTTTAAACATACTGGAAACTTGTGCTACAAAACTGGTCCATTTAAAATGGGTACGTTGAGTTCCACTGCTTGTGGGAACCATCATGACAGAAGTCACCACAAGCTGAAGGCAGCAAATTAGTATAGTCGGGTCACAAGCCAAGGTCTAGAGCATGCAGATAGCAGGCAAAAGAAGTCACTAGCAGACAATACAAAGAACATTTTATATTGGGCTTTTTCATGTGGCGGTCTCAAAGCACCAGAGCTGCAGCCACTAGGGTGCGCTCTATAGGCAGTAGCAGGGTTAACGAGTTTTGCCCAAAGTCTCCTCACTGAATAGGTGCTGGCTTATCGAGCAGGAAGAGCTGAGATTTGAACCAGTTTACTGTGTCAGAGGCAGAGCCCTTAACCAGTACACTATCCAGCCACTGTACACTGTACGGAGGTCAAACGAGGAGCGCAGATGGAGAATGGTCAGACAAGATGGGTTGTAATGCAGGTTCAACAGGTAGGTGGGCTAAGGAAAATAGGAATGCAAGGTCAGATTAACCAAAGCTGACAGAACAATTAGAGTGAAGGAGGGAAATCATAGATTGGCTTAGTGGTTCCTTTCATGTGGGGAAAAAACAGAAAATGGTGCTTTCTATTCATAGCATACCAGGATAGAGGCAGAAATGAATGGCATATGCATAGAGCATTCTAAACTACATAACAAGCAGATAGATATCGACACTCGCAATATAAAATTGCTATCTCATTTACAACATGTTTCAATGTTTGTTTTGTTAAAAAAAAAAAAAAAAAATTAATAGCAATGACACAATTTATGGCATCTAAGAAATTTAAAGAGAACCAGATACGATAAAATAAAAGCTTTTATACATACCTGGGGCTTCCTCCAGCCCCATACGCACGGATCGCTCCCACGCCGCCGTCCTCCGCTGCCTGGATCCGCCGGTACCGGGTCCCGTCATTGCCGCCAGTCGGCCGGCGGACGCGGCCAATTCTCCGCATCACAGGGGCTCTCTCTATACACTTACACTTGTGGCTGCCTACTGCACAGCCGCATGGGTAAGGAGGGGAGCCCCTGTGATGCGGACAATTGACCGCGTCCGCCGAAAGTGACTGGACCCGGTAGCGACGATAGAGGAAGCGAAGGATGGCGGCATGGGAGCGATCCAGGAATATGGGGCTGGAAGAAGCCCCAGGTATGTATAAAAGCTTTTTCTATTTTCCCGTTTCATTCCTCTTTGGTACCCTTTAAGGACAGTGTATTTCCAAAGCAGCCTTTTCATTCCTTTCCCTTGTTATATGAAGGCAGAAAGGGTAGAGGTGCATGCTGGCATGAAGGACATAGTGAACCACATTAACCACTTCAGGACCACAGGCTTACTCCCCCCTAGTGACCAGGCTATATTTTACAAATTAGTGCTCTGCAGCTTTGATAGCTCGCTGCAGGGCCATACGACTGAGCACACAAATGAACCACCCCCTCTTTCTGCCCACCAACAGAGATTTCTGCCCACCAACAGAGATTTCTGTTGGTGGGCTCTGATCACTGGTGCCTTGTTTGTTTTTGTTCTTTTATTCGCTGTTGTTTGTTTTAATAAATTTGTCTATATTTTTTTTATTATTATTATTTTTTTTTAATTTCCCTCCCTCCGTCCCCCCCCCCCCCCCCCCCCACCACCCTCAGCAGCCAGTCAGGGCGATCCCCTCTCACAGGCATCAGCCTATGAAAGGGGATCATGATCTGAGCCTCTTTAGGGGACAGCAGAGTGACACAGCTGTCCCCAGTATAGCGCAGCAGTATATTGCAGCGCTTTACAATGTAAATAGACTGCTGTTTCGCCATATAACAGACTGCTAGCGGCGATCACCACTGGTAGACTGATGATGGAGCGGAGCTCCGTCACTCAAGCGGGGATGCGCAATCCCCTGTAAAACCCAGCCCCAGCACTTGATGCCTTTTGGCGTTAGGCGGTAACTGCATGCAGCAGTAACTGCGATCGATATTGTGAGGACTGATGTACGTGACGGACCCCTAGCCAATGACTCCCCTCAAGTTACCGAGCGCCTGTACCATGTGGCACCAGGCGTGTGTGACGTGGTACACGCCCCATGTGGTACAGCACTCACGGTAACCAGGGTGATGGCGAACAATTCCAGGAGTTGCGCCAGGGGAACAGGTGACAAATTATGCAGCAGGGCACTAGTGTGACATTTTGCCAGGCAGCGGAGGCGGCATTGCTAGGCCAATTCCAGATTTCGTGCTGAAATCTATTGGGAATTGTTCTGCAGCGTTTGGAGAGGCAACAGTTTTCTCTCTGGTCAGATTTCATCAGAGAGAGATCTGAATTATGGCTGATCTGCCCATACATCGCTAGATGTATGGGCCCCTAAAGTATGTCTGTCATAATGGCCAGGATTGTTTATTAGAACGCCTTCATATACTTGCATGGTATCCTTCATATACTTCTGCCGATGCCAGTGTATGGTGATGTGTAGTTGTTCTTTAATACATAGTTTGAAAAAAAAAAGTGGTGAAGGTAGTGACTTTGCTTTGTGAATAGGCTCCTGAGGGCCTGTGTGATGGAGGAAAACCTCTTTTTGTGTTGTGTAATATTGTAACTACTTTGCTATCTGTATGCTGTAACTTGAAAATTGTTCAGCGGCTCATTTTAGTCATGGTGTGAGGAAGTGAAGGTGGAGGTGTCATCCCTACAGGAAAGGGCACTGCATATGAAGGGAAGTGTGAGATATAGCCTTTAACCTTGTGTGGACCTTATATCACAGCAGGGTCAACTAACATCTACAGCCTGCCTGGAATTTGTTGGAAAAGAAGTGGTCAGCAGTTTATCACCTGCTTGTATTTCGTGTCCTTATTCAAAAGCTGGATTCAATTATGGGTAGACACAATGACATTTCTGTCCAGGTCTTTTCAGAGTCCAAATATCCTTTTTGACTGAGGATCAGAGAATGTGTTATGAAACTGGCAATTCATATTTTCGTGTACAGGACATAACCATTGCTTTTTTCCCTAATACTTCCTTCCTTTAAAGTCATGCTTGTCAGTATTTAAAAATGGGTGGAAGTCAAAATCAAAGCTTCCATGATCTGCCAAGCCACAACAAGGTGTAACGCCTGAATACTGACCTTTTCCTATGCTATAGAGCTGTTTTTGCCACTTCGCCCTACCTCCTGCCTGCGAGTGGTGCCTTGGTGGATTTTTGTACTCTCTTTTGGTGGAGGTTGTTGCTTTTGATTGGAGGCTCCTTTTTTTTTATTTCTTAAAGTGTACCAGAGCTAAATAAAGGAATGAAATCGATACTTGCCCGCTGCTTCCTCCAGCAGCATAAACACGTTAGTCCCTCGGTGTCCTCCCATGGTCTCCCATTCCGCCACGATCAACCCCGGTAATAAGCTCAGCCGTGTCCAGTCTGGGTCTTCGGGACCTCCCACGCATGCGCAGTAGACCCAGACTGACACCTATTACCAGGGCTGATCGCGGCTGAACGGGAGACCGCAGGAGGACGCCGAGGGACTTGCACGTGTTTATGCTGCTGCTGGATAAGCAGAGGGTAAGTATCGATTTTATTGCTTTATTCAGCTCTGGTTTACTTTAACCTCCCTGGCATTCAGTTTCTGCTGGATTTCTGTGCAAAAAGTGCTCCAATTAATTTTCATAACCTTTCTTCCTGTAACTTACCAAAATGTTTCAAGCAAAAGTCTAGTATACATTTTGAATATAATTAAAGCTTGAAACACCAAATCAAATTAAAACAAAATTTTAAAATGACACCCCACCCCCTCAGTAATATTTAGCCCACCCTTTTTCCGGCACCAGCAAACTCCTCCTCAAGAGTCTGCAAACACGATCACACAGCAAGCTGGAGATAGACTTTTCTCAGGCTTCTTCAATATTCACGAAGTTTATTCAGGAGACATATATACAGATATAGTTCATCATATCCTGGCAAAGCAGATTTCCATGTTGCGTTACAAGCTTCTTGATTAGACTTCCTGCTGAAGTCAATCAGGTACCTTCTTCCTAACTACGTTACACTAGACTACCTACAGTATGTACCGCATACATTATATCAGATTATATATAGAATGAAAAATAGAGGTTCCAGTCAGCCTTTAGATCTAGTGGGAAAGTCAGAAGCAGAGTGAGCTCTGAGCGCCCACCTAGGTTTTTAATAACGACTAGGAAAGAGTTAAACGTGACATCATATTCGCCATCCCCTAGACCAGACTATTGGATGAACCCCATCGTGGTGTCATAATACCCACCCACTCGATTAATATTTAATGTCACCTTTCCTTTACTTACTGGAATGTGGATATTTAGTAAATATGGCTGAAGTTTATTGTTCCAGTGGCGTACAAGCTGAGGTCAGTGAGACCTGCGGCCTTGTTCATAGAACAGCTTCTTGGTATGTTCTAGTTCTGCTGACAGAACGGCAGATTTTCTCTCTAAGAGAAAATCCCTTAAAGGGCAGGTCTGCTCCTCAAGCCTTTTTGACTAACTCAGTCCAAATAACTGAGGCCTACTTAAATTATAACAATCCTTCCTAAAAAGGCTTGACCCGCAGCTGAACCTACCAGTACCTGGTTTCGTTCTTTGTTTCCCTTTTCGATGTTTGTGCTCACACAACTTCTCTGCTCTAGGTGGTTATCCCTGGAAGAGAGAGCAAGACCTCTTGGTCTTCCTGTAACCAGGCTCTCTGGGGAGGCCCTACTTCTAAGTCCCTCTATACCACATGCTCAGCATTTGCGTCACTTGCGTATCACTCACAAACTTGCATGACCACAGAAAAGTGAAACTCGTTTGTTTGTTACTCAATGGAGCAGGGCCAGGTGCCTTCTAAAAGAGCGCCGTTATACAATCACTGTGTGGGGCATACTGCTTTTAGCTTATTTTCCTCCGCCCAGGAGGTTACCCGCAGCTGCTTCCTCCATGTTCTCTACAGACACACTGGGCAGCGGAATGGAGGCAGCTGCGGAGGACGCCAGACTACCTGCAGCTGCTTCCTCCATGTTCCTTACAAAAGCGCACAAACTTGGTCATTGAGTAATTGTGTGTTAGGGTTAGAAAAAGTAGGCAGAGCCAACACCAGCCAAATACATACCCGAACAATGCCAGGAAATCAGTGGGTAGAGAAAAGTACACATTTCATTGGGAAAATGTAAACTGCAACCATCCTTACACTGTTAATGGTAGGATTCTCAAACTTTGCACAGTTGGTCACTGGGTGACTGGGATTAATATTCAGAAAGGTGGGTGGAGCATACAAAAGCCAATCAAAATCCACCTATTGATTTTTAAGGGGAATATTTAAAGGATACCACAACTGACATGTGGCATAATGAGATAGACATGGGTATGTACAGTGCCTAGCACACAAATAACTATGCTGTGTTCCTTTTTTTCTTTCTCTGCCTGAAAGAGTTAAATATCAGGTATGTAAGTGGCTGACTCAGTCCTGACTCAGACAGGAAGTGACTACAGTGTGACCTTCACTGATAAGAAATTCCAACTATAAAACACTTTCCTAGAAGAAAATGGCTTCTGAGAGCAAGAAAAAGATAAAAAAGGGGGAAATTCTTATCAGTGAGGGTCACACTGTAGTCACTTCCTGTCTGAGTCAGGACTGAGTCAGCCACTTACATACCTGATATTTACCTCTTTCAGGCAGAGAAAGAAAAAAAGGAACAC
>NC_090651.1:275554367-275709367 GCF_040937935.1 Hyperolius riggenbachi
ATGAAGATTTAATAAAGAAACTGACAGCAGTGTCAGCGCTTCCTTACCTCTCTGTTTACATATAGACTCCATTTCCGCATAAGCACGCCTGAAGTCCATTTTGTACTACTCGGATCCCTGCGATTACACCACCCCTCTCCTTCCCTCCTCCCCCCCCCCTCTACTCAAGAGGTCCTGAAGCCGCAGTGCCAGCATTTCCACTTTCTCCCCATGACACATGTCAGTTCAAGTTAAGGTTTGAAGTGGCAGACCAAGAAAAATCTCGGATAGACAGAAGTGACGAATGGTGAGAACAGTCAGAGTCAACCCACAGACCAGCACCAAAGACCTACAACATCATCTTGCTGTAGATGTAGTCACTGTACATCGTTCAACCTTTCGGCGCACTTTACACAAGGGGCTTGATTCACTATGCAGTGCTAACCTACTTAGCACGTCTAAAGTCTTTAGGCGCGCTAACCAGAGTGCTAAGTAGGTTAGCACTGGTTTACTCAATCAGATCGTGCCATACTTTGCGCGCGCAAAGTCCTATGCATGCGCTAAGTCCCATAGGCTTTAATGGGCACTTCGCACAGAGCGCCCTACAAAACTTTGTGCGCGATGCGGTTCGCGCACAAATTAGCGAGCAAAAAGCTCTTTTAGGCGTGCTAAGGGGGTTTTCACAGGCGTGCTAACAGCACCGCTTTGTGAATCAAGCCCAAACAGATGCTGTATGCGAGAGTGATGTAGAGGAAGCCTTTTCTCCGCCCACAGCACAAACAGAGCAGTTTGAGGTATGCTAAAGCACATTTGGACATGCCAGCTTCATTTTGGAAACTATAATTGAGTTATTTGGGCATAACAAGAGGTGTTACGCATGGAGGAAAATTAACACAGCATTCCAAGAAAAACACCTTCTACTTACAGTAAAATATGGTGGTGGTTCCATCATACTGTGGGGCTGTGTGGCCAGTGCAGGGACTGGGAATCTTGTCAAAGTTGAGGGACGCATGGATTCCACTCAGTATCAGCAGATTCTGGAGACCAATGTCCAGGAATAAGTGACACAGCTGAGGCTGCGCCGGGGCTGGATCTTTCAACAAGACAACGACCCTAAACACTGCTCAAAATCCACTAAGGCATTCATGCAGAGGAACAAGTACAACGTTCTGGAATGGCCATCTCAGTCCCCAGATCTGAATATAACTGAAAATCTGTGGTGTGAATTAAAGAGAGCTGTCCATGCTCAGAAGCCATCAAACCTGAATGAATTAGAGACGTTTTGTAAAGAGGAATGGTCCAAAATACCTTCAACCAAAATCCAGACTCTCATTGGAACCTACAGGAAGCGTTTAGAGGCTGGTATTTCTGCAAAAGGAGGATCTACTAAATATGGATTTCATTTATTTTTTGTGGTGCCCAAATTTATGCACCTGCCTAATTTTGTTTAAACAATTATTGCACACTGCTCAGGTATTACCTTTTTATGTGAAATGAGGTATTTGTAGCTAGAAATGTTGATCAGATGACCAACAGTGACATATGGCATTAGACTACATCAGTAACAGGGTGCTAATGACAAGCCAATGACAAGATTAATTGGTATCCTGGCTTACCCAATAGCCAGAATGTTCTCACTGAGCCATCAGAGCTTTAAAATAATGAAACTCTTACCTTGACCTTTAACTTCTGTCCACCACCGAAATTTAATTTTAGTCCTTTAAAGAGGAGCTGTTAGGTATAGAGTCTCAGAGAAAAAAAACACATATATCAGTAGCTAAATATTGGCTGTACTTATATTACATATGCATTTCACTGTCCACGTTTGGATTTCACAGAATTTTTATATAGTATTTGCAGAGAATGATGCTCCTGACAGCTCATGGCAGTTTCCATGTTTGTCTGTCTCGAATGAAGCCACTTGTGATGTCATATCCTCCCTGCTTCCTGATGATTCGACTCACAAAAAAGATCCTAGTGGATAGGGCCGTGCAGAGGTCACTTTAGTGGGGGGTGCTCAAATTTCAAAAAGGGGCCTTAGCCCCGCCCCTGCCCGAAATTCACAGTAGACCTTGCCCAGCAGTGACATGTAAACCCCCCCCCCCCCCCCCAAGCTCTCCCACTGTCTCAAACCATCTCTGAGCCCCTCTGCTTGACACACATGCAGACGCTGGCTGCATTGAACAGAGTGAAGTCATTCAGACCGGTCACCTGCCTCCAACGGCTGCCGCCTGCCTATTGTGTGTGCTAGTGTTTAGCTTTATATTATATGTGTGCCTTAAAGAGAACCCGAGGTGGGAATTACTAATACTATTGGGGCACAGAGGCTGGTTGCGCACACTAAGACCAGCCTCTGTTGCCCCATCGTGTGCCTCCATGTCCCCCCTGCTCGCCGCTATAGACCCCGCAGTGCTGGCGACACGCAGCGTGTTGCCAGCACAATGTTTACCTTAGCGCTGTCAGTCAGCGCCGCTCCCCCGCTTCCTCCGCATCGGCGCACCCGCCCGTGTCCCTTCCCTTCCGCTGATAGGAGGGAAGTGACGCGGGCGGGTAGCGGCGATGCGGAGGAGGCGGGGGAGCGGCGCTTACTGACAGCGTTTAGGTAAACATTGTGCTGGCGACGCGCTGCGTGTCGCCAGCACTGTGGGGTCTATAGCGGCGAGCAGGGGGGACATGGAGGCACACAATGGGGCAACAGAGGCTGGTCTTAGTGTGCGCAACCAGCCTCTGTGCCCCAATAGTATTAGTAATTCCCACCTCGGGTTCTCTTTAAAGCACAGTTCCCCAACCCTGTCCTCAAGGCCCACCAACAGTACATGTTTTGCAGTCAACCACAGACATGCACAGGTGAGGTAATTAGTAATTAACTACCTCTGTGGATTTCCACAAATCATGCACTGTTGGTGGTACTTGAGTATAGGGTTGGGTAACACTGCCTTAAAGGACACCCGAGGACACCTCTGTTCGGCTGCAATCAGCCCTGGTAACTGGCTCAGCCGTGCCAGTCAGGCTCTTCTGCGCATGTGTAGAGGGGCCCTGCATGTGCAGAGGAGCCGACTGGCACGACTGAGACAGATTACTGTGAACGATAAAATGCGAATAGAGGCACTCAGGAGGAGGGTGAGGGACGCAGTGGTGCTCATAGGGCTGGAGGAAGCCCGGGGTAAGTATCAAATATGCTTATTTTGACATCTCAAGTACACTATAATCTCCCAATGAGGCAGCTGATAGTGGCGCTGTGGCACAGCATTCTTGGTTATCTGCGCCTCTCCCCCCAGCCTCAGCCATCACGCACAGAAGAAAAAAAAAAGGTGCTGCACTTCACAATAATTTATGCACTGCACTTAAAGAAACACTGAAGTGAGTCTAAATTTCCTTTTTTTAACTTGTAGTTATGTTCACCTCTATAACCCCTGCTAAACCGCCACTATCCTGCGGCAAAACGAGGGGTTAATACCCCCCAAATACCCCCTGCAAAATCCACGACTTTCTTGGTTGTGGATTTTGCTGCTTATGGAGGCAGAGCTATGAGCTGCAGCTCTGCCTCCATTTGCATCAA
Organism: Hyperolius riggenbachi; assembly: GCF_040937935.1. Taxonomy (NCBI): domain Eukaryota; kingdom Metazoa; phylum Chordata; class Amphibia; order Anura; family Hyperoliidae; genus Hyperolius; species Hyperolius riggenbachi. The sequence goes on from NC_090651.1 coordinate 275,557,906, forward strand.
TCTGCCGACGGATCTCTGCCTGTCCCCGCCTGAGAGGCAGAGCTACAGCCATTAGCTCTGCCTCATTCAGGAAGCGCTCCCTGGACAAAGCAGAGGGGATTTGGGTGGTATAGACCCCTCATTTTCCCTTGGGATAGCGGCGGTTTAGCAGGGGTTATAGTGATGAACATAAGTACAAGTTAAAAAGGGAATTTAGAGTCACTTCAGAGTCTTAAAGGAAAGCTTGATCTGCTATCCATTTCACACTTTAAGCCCCCACTTTAAGCCCCTTTATAGCTGCAGAAAGCTGGGCCTGGTTCTTTACTTCTTAATGAGCTCCACATGATTTGTGCACAATTAGCTGTCACAACTGAATGGGCTGTGCGAAAAAGCAGCAGGAATGCCACTGCTATGAGTCATCTGAGCTATCCCGAATACAGAAGATTCTGTAACTGTTGTAGCAGTTTCTTCTACTGTGTGCATCACAGAGCCTCACCTCACTTCCTCCTTACAAGAAATTCCTTTTGGTAGTCAGTGTCAGTCAGAACAGCATCTCCACAACAGGGGAATAGTGGGCAGGGTTAGGCTCTGCACGAGGCTTCATAGCACTTCTGCTCCTCTCTGTTTCACCAGTACGTGAGACACCTTTTGCACATCAGCCATCCCTGCCCCAGAGTGTCCCGGGTGGGGGCGGAGATTATCACGGGTGGGTGGGGCTTATCGTGGTTGGGGGAGGAGCTTCCTTTACACGACAAAAGGGCCTTTTTATTGAAGATTGTAAGAAGGGGGGGGGGGTGCCTGGGCACCCAGAGCCCCCCCTTCTGCACGTGCCTGCTAGTGGACAACACTACTGTGCAGTGAATATTAATTAGCCATGTGGCTAGGAACAATAGCGGACTCATGCAGTATACTCTAACGGAACATGTGCCCTGTGATTTTTCAGTGCTGGCTGCTGTTACAAGCTGCTGTAACATGAGCCTGTAACTTCTCACTGAATGAAAGCAGCCTTAGGGCGTGATAGGGAAATGAAGGGGATGACCCAAGGTACTGCACTGGGGAGAAGAGGCAGCCCCAGAATGCTTTGCAGTATCTGTTATGCGTCCTGCCGGCCTCCTTCAGAGCTTGGGAATAACCAGCCTTGCTGTTCAGCACACATCATAGTAAGAGAGATTTTTAACTTCAGTATTGCCTTTTGGGCTTCCTTTTAAACTGTTTAACACAGGAGAATAGAGGTTTAAATTAGCTTTTGCAGCCTGACAGTTACTCTTTAAGTGTTCCCTAACAAATCTGTGCACTGACTTAACTTACTTCTGAAACTAATGCATGCACTGTATATCTGTACTGAAGTGCTGAAGAATAGAATGATATGATGCTGGAGAAAACTGTTGCATTCATAGGGGTTAATTCATGTAACCGCGGTAATATTAGCGTGCACACATAGCACATGGCAATATTACCCTCAATGCCAGGGAGTACCACAAAATACCTATTAGCATGATTCGCGATACTCGCGTAGCGAGACCTTTGCTCCGATAATGCTTTCAACTAACAAACATTACAGTTAGTTATGAACATTACCATAGTAACAGTCACGCTACTGGAGTACCGCGAGTCACGCTAATAGCGTAATTCGCGGTACTTTAGATCTCTCGATGATGCATCAGGGAAGCTGTACACCCTAGATACTCATCAGAAACTATCACGACCGGCCGCCTCAACCAAGAATCACCTACTGTAGTGTGTGTAGCGGGTATTACTATCCTAATTGCAGATTACTATTAAGTTGTTTGTTTGTTTTTTTTTTTTTTTTTATAAGTCAGCCCACTGACATCAAGGGGTATGACAAGGTATTGAACCTTAAAGGCTGAGAATAATATATTTACAAGCTTTTGGTATGGCTACAGGTTTTCATCTTCCATAGTATAATTACCTTTGTGCGAATCAGCATAGTACAGCAAATACAGCATTTTGTTATGAGGTAATGATGATGGTGGACTTTAATCTGGATCAGTGAGTTCTGTATAGTTGGAGTTCTTACACTGCACATTGGACTTGACTGATTGGGTTGAGTCTTGCAGACAGGGTGAACACAGTAGATAACAAAAAGGCCATTGACTTAGAGCAGCCATCAACTTTGTCCCCGTTCTGAAAGTTTGTACACAAAAGAGCAAGCTACCATGTGACAGTAACTGTTGTCGTTCTCACATTAACCAAGGGTCGGACGGAACATATGCCAGACTCATTCTGCATGTGAAAACACTAGATGAGATCAACACTGCAAAGATTCTGTGCCTGCTCAGATGATTCAAGTTGTTGTGATATTGCAGATTGTATTGGAATTTAGAATCTGCTGAGACAGCCGTGTGCTAACATTGTGGCTCCATGCATATAGTATTATGACATGTAGGAGGCGAGGCTGATTCACAAAGCTTGTCTGTTGAATTCAATTTATCTCTCCTTTAAAGTGAACCTAAACTGTACTGAATAAAAAGAGTTTCACTTACCTGCGGCTTCCACCAGCCCTCCACAGCCGTCCTGTGCCTGCGCCGGTTCTCAACGATCCTCTTTTCCCCCGCCGCCACTCAATTACGTTCCTGCCGATTGATCAATCGGCGGTCTATTGGGCCTGCGTGGTTCTGGTATGCTAATGTTCATTCACGTCGGCGAGCGTCCAGAGCAGGCGCAGTGCGAGGTTTTTTTTCCAACTGTGCATGAAATAAAAAATCAAGTCCAATTTAACTGATGTTTATTCAGCTTCGTGATCAAGCACAGAAAGGGAAAAGCCGTTATCCCTGCAGATAAATGTGACTCTGGCAGTGGGGACTACTTGTATACTGCTGTGCAACCAAACCTCATGGATTGTAGGTACAGCCACTGTTAGATATCAGCTTGCAGTGCTAAATAAATAGAAGTATGTCTTCTATTTTTTTTTTTTGCCACTTTAAAAAAAGTTGCCAATACATTTGCAACCAGGAATGAAACAGTAAAGATTGCTTACTCTAATGAGCGTGTATAGTTGAGAGTGATACCTTTTTAAAAATATCTAATCGTCAGTCCATGTGTGAACTTTTTATTTTAAAGTGGACCTGAACTCAGGACTCTTCTCTGCTCTAAAAGATACACAACAGCATAATAACTATTAAAGAAAAAACATTTCTTTGTTACAGCTGACACAAATCCTACAATAAATTTGCAGTGTTTCTACTTCCTGCTTTCATGGCAGCAGACATATTGTTAACAACCTGTGCTTCCAAATTAGATTATCTGCCTTGGCAGTCAGCTGACACCATAGAGAGATCAAATTACAACTTGTGATTAGACACAGATGAGGGGGAATTAGACAGGCTAACCCCTCCAAATACATACTGGGTGAATTTCTCTCTGTTTTCCTTCTGTCCTGTGCAAGAGTTCAGGTCCACTGTAATTCATTGCATAGCTCACCAGGGGGTTGCTTAACAAAGAGAGCTAATGCATGAGATAGACAAATAATTCATGAGATAAACAGATAAGAATAGATAAATCATCATCATCATCAGTTAATTAAAAAGGAACTGGAGGGAAATAATATAATTAATAAAATTGCTATTTTTTTTTTTTTTTACAATATTGATTTATAAATTACTGGTATTTACTTTTGCCATTGTAAAATCTTTCCTCTTCCTGATTTACCTTCTGAAATTACATCTTTAGCCCTGCCAGGTTGTGTCTGTGCATAGAATTCTCTGTAAACTACCGTTCCGGAAAGGGACATACTGTATGCTTGGCAGTTGGAAACAGCCATTATTTGCCGCAATGCAACAAGTTTCACGGACAGCAAACTGTCAGGACCATAGTCGTGACATCACACTGTGGGAGGGAGTACATATTATTTTGGCGCCATTTAGTTTGGTGCAGGGAGAGCTGAGGCTGCGTTAAATACTATTCCCCCTCTGAGTTGTCGCAACTTGGAAGGAGATGTAATTCAGGGTCTGGCAGCCACCAGAGCCCCGAATTACCACTACGTGAGGCATACAGCATTGCATTGCTGCTATGAAGGCGCCCAGCCAAAATAACCTGCTTCGGCGGGAGGGGTTTCAGCACAATATCAGCCATACAGATGATCTGTTTGAGACAAGGTAAAGATTTCTTGTGGGAAAGGGGGCATTGGCTACTGATTGGGATGAAGTTAAATCCGAGGTTAAAGTTCCTCTTTAAGTCACAAAACCCAAGGATTCAGCGCAGGTCTGATGATGGGATCATACTGTACTTCCAATAGTGACCGTTACCCAATAACAAGAAACGATGGGGCTTACCAACTGACAACAACACACATTATAAACTTGTATCGGAGCATGAGGTGAAATCATGGGGCAAGATGATCGCCAACTTTCCTCACTCTGGATCCGTAGACTGACTCAATCACAGGTAAATCCACAATCCAGGACTGAAGATGGGCTCCCAGCAAACAATCACATGGACTCTGTGGCAAATCATTGTTTCATAGGGTAAATTAATAAATAAATAAATAAAATAAGTGTGTACAGATTTTTAATAAGCCCAATTAGGCTAATAAAATTTCACATATACTTTGAGTGACATACACGTGTTAAAACCAAGCAGAAAAATGACACACAATCCAAGAAAACACTCCAGGTAAAATCTCCAAAGAGAAGGTTAAAAGCTGTTGCTTGTCTTTAACCCAATTGGGTTTTGCTCACTAGCATCGTCAGGGGTTCTGGAGCATGAGTGGCAGGCCCACACTATTAGCCTAACTGGGCTTATTAAAATCAGTCTACACTTAGTTTTCTTTTCTTTATCTAATGAAATGGTGTTCTGCCACGGGGTCCACGTGATTGTTTGCTGGGAGCAAATCTACAGTCCTCTTTGTGGATTTACCCGTTACCTGTCATATCAGCACATGACCATCACATGATTTAGTTTGATTATGTAATCCTTTGTAGTTGTTATGTATATGGTGCTCAAACAGGTGCCCATAATGCTTCTAACCAAGCATAGCTGTACCATCCTATTTACATGCAGGCCATCCCTGCTAAGGGTATCCAACTGAAAAGTATGCCCAGTTCTTCATGAACCCAAACTCTTCCTACACCAACTTCCTAGGCACTTATTTAACTCCCCTACGTTTCTTTTGCCCCTCCAATATAGCACAGGGCACATAGGTATACATTTTTGAAAAAACACAGAAAAATATACTGATTGTAAATCAGGCAAGGCTAACCTTTCACCAGTATCTGAATTATCTTTCCCTAAAGTAACTAGTTTTGTTTCTGTAGCTAGGTACAAGTTCCCAAAAATATCTGCATACTGCATGATTGCTAAATGCCAGAGAAGGTTTCACTTTACATTTACAAATTTAATTGTAACCTGTGACTTTCCTGTAGATCTGTACCCATCTGGTATAGAGATGGCCCGAACGGTTTGACAACGAATGGATTCATGCGAACTTCGGTGGTTCGCGTTCGCAGTGAACTGCGAACTATATGCGAGTTCGACCCACCCCCTATACTACATCATTAGGGTCAACTTTGACCCTCTACATCACAGTCTGCAGACACAGGGTAGCCAATCAGGCTACATTCCCTCCTGAAGCCCCCCCCCTTATAAAAGGCAGGCAGCGTCAGACTTTTCACTCACTCGTGTGGCTGCAGTAATTAGAGAAGGGAGAGAACCTGCTGTAGACATAGGGAAAGCTTAGTTAGGCTCTTGTGTTAGGCTTGTTAGCTTGCTCCTTGCTGATACTTATTGCCAGAAAGCACCCTCAACAGCTCTTTTGAGAGCTAATGTTGTTCTTGTGATCTATTTTTTGTGTGTGTGTGTCCCACAGACACTTGTGTTGCATATACAGCCCTGTCAGTAAGTCGCAGCTGGCCCTTGGCCCCTTGGTAATCCCTACTGTGCTGCTGCCAGGCCCAGCACATTCAGTGACTACCTGTGTGTGTGACAGCTGCACATATGTAATACCAATTACTGCATACCTACCTGTTCAGTGCACCTACCTATGTGAGCACACGCAGTGTTATATACCACCAGTCACTGCACCTGTGTGTGTGACAGCTGCACATTTGTAATAAAAATCACTGCATACCTACCTGTTCAGTGCACCTACCTACGTGAGCACACGCAGTGTTATATCATATACCAGTCACTGCACCTGTTCACGGAACCTGTGTGTGTGACAGCTGCACATTTGTAATACCAATCACTGCATACCTACCTGTTCAGTGCACCTACCTACGTGAGCGCACGCAGTGTTATATTATATACCAGTCACTGCACCTGTTCACGGTACCTGTGTGTGTGACAGCTGCACATTTGTAATACCAATCACTGCATACCTACCTGTTCAGTGCACCTACCTACGTGAGCGCACGCAGTGTTATATTATATACCAGTCACTGTAGCTGTTCACGGTACCTGTGTGTGTGACAGCTGCACATTTGTAATACCAATCACTGCATACCTACCTGTTCAGTGCACCTACCTACGTGAGCGCATGCAGTGTTATATACCACCAGTCACTGCATCAGTTCACGGTATCTGTGTGTGTGACAGCTGCACATTTGTAATACCAATCACTGCATACCTACCTGTTAAGTGCACCTACCTACGTGAGCGCACGCAGTGTTATACTATATACAAGTCACTGCACCTGTTCACAGTACCTGTGTGTGTGACAGCTGCACATTTGTAATTCTAGTCATTGCATAATTGTTCACAGTACCTGTGTGACCACACGCTGTTTAATATACCAGTCCGTGCATACCTGTTAACTGCACCTGTGTGACAGCTGCACATTGTATTGTAATACCAGTCACTGCATACCTTTCACTGCACCTGTGTGACTGCAAATTGTATTAGCCAAGTCAGTGCATACCTTTCACTTCATTCCCCCCGATATGGACAAAACAACAGGCAGAGGCAGACCCAGAGGCAGGCCACCCGGCAGGTCTGTTCGAGGTCGTGCTGACGTGATTTCGTGCGGCCCTGGACCAAAGTATAGTGGTCAGAAGAAGGCACATCCCATCAACTCCCAAGGTTGTCAGGACGTGGTTGACTATTTAACATAGAACACCTCATCTTCCGCAGCCACCATAGCTACTACAAGCACCACATCCGCTGCATTTGACACTTTGCAGGTGTTATTTGGTGGGGAATTCACTGATTCACATCCATTACTGTTACAACAAGATGAAGGCGCTAAGCAAGTTACACCACCTCATATGTCTGAGTTAGGCGACACTATGGACGTAAGATGTGAGGAGGAAGATGATGAAGTACCTGCTGTTGGTGCAGTTTTGGAGGTGTCTGATGCAAGCGAAGCTGGGGAGGATGATTATGATGATGATGATGATGATAATACCATGGATGCCACGTGGGATCCTAATAGACAAGATGACCAAGGGGACAGTTTAGAGGGGGGAGTCAAAGAGGAGTAGGAGGAGACAAGTTGCTGAAAGAAGCAGGGGGAGCTCGTCATCAGAAAAAGCTGGTGGCAGTGTCCAGCGCCTTGTATCGCCACCTATGGACAGCCAGCCAACATGCCCTTCAACGTTAGCTGCTGACGCCACCATAGTGCCCACACCCCTGGGCTCAGTGGTGTGAAAATATTTTTGTGTGTCTGCCTCAGATCAGAGCAATTCCATCTATGCTCTCTGCCACCAAAAATTGAGCCGTGGAAAGGCCAACACCCGCATAGGGACAACTGCCTTACGAAGGCACATGGAGAAAAGGCACAAACTGCAATGGCAAGACCACCTGAGGAAAAGCAGCACACAAAAGCAAAGCCACCGTCCTTCTCTTCTTCCTCCTTCAGGTCCATCATCTTCAGCCGCTTTCTCCCTTGCACCTTCACAATCACAGCCACCCTCCTCCACTCCGCCTCTCACCTTGAGCGGTTCCTGCTCTTCTGCCCACAGCAGCAGCCAAGTGTCCGTGAGGGAAATCTTTGAGCGGAAGAAGCCAATGTCTGCCAGTCACAGTCACCCCCTTGCCTGGTGTCTGACAGCTGGCTTGTCGGAACTTTTATCTCGCCAGCTGTTACCATACCAGCTGGTGGACTCTGGGGCCTTCCGAAAATTTGTGGCCAATTGGGACACCGCAGTGGAAGATACCAGGCCACAATTATTTCTCAAAAAGGCGATACCCAAACTGTACCGTGAAGTTGAAAGGCAAGTGGTGTCATCTCTGGCACACAGCGTTGGGTCATGGGTCCATCTGACCAAGGATGCCTGGTCTGTAAAGCATGGTCAGGGCAGGTACATTAATTACACAGCCCATTGCGTCAACCTGGTGACCGCTGGCAAGCAGGTAGTACGTGGCTGTGCAGCGGACCTAGTTTTGACACCTCCACGACTTGCAGGCAGGCCTGCTGCCACCTCCTCTCCTCCTACTACATACTTTTTGCTGTCGTCCTCCTCCTTGGCTGAGTGGCAGTTCAACTCTACTGGTGCTGCGATCTCCTCTCCAGCTACACAGCCCCAGCTCCCCAGGGCCTATGCTACATGCCAGGTACGACGGTGTCACGCCATCTTAAACATGTCTTGCCTCAAAGTGGAGAGTCACACTAGAGCAGCTCTTCTGGCTGCTCTTAAAGGACTTACGAGCCCAAATAGCAAAAAAAAGATAAGTACCTTAGTTGCTTTTAAATGCACGGAGGACGCCATCCGCGCCCTCCGTGCAGTTCCACCGGGTCCCCGCAGTGTGATCACCCCCCCCCCCCCCGTGGCGCTTCCGACCCCCCAGACGGGGTCGGGCTCCCCTTCCTCTCCTAAGATGGCCGCCGGCGCTGGCCGCGGCTGCGCAGTCCGCACACACGTTAGTGCGGCTGCACAGCTCTAGGGCCCTCCTCCCCCCAGCCGCACTAACGTGTGTGCGGACTGCGCAGCCGCGGCCAGCGCCGGCGGCCATCTTAGGAGAGGAAGGGGAGCCCCACCCCGTCTGGGGGGTCGGGAGCGGCACGGGGGGCGATCACACTGCGGGGACCCGGCGGAACTGCACGGAGGGCGCGGATGGCGTCCTCCGTGCATTTAAAAGCAACTAAGGTACTTATCTTTTTTTTGCTATTTGGGCTCGTAAGTCCTTTAACAAACAGGTGGATCAGTGGCTGACCCCGCACGAACTGGAGATCGGCAACGTGGTGTGTGACAACGGCAGCAATCTTATTTCGGCTTTGAATTTGGGAAAGTTGACACATGTACCCTGCATGGCACATGTGCTCAATCTAATAATTCAGAGATTTGTGTCTAAGTACCCAGGCTTACAGGACATCCTGAAGCAGTCCAGGAAGGTGTGTGGGCATTTCAGGCAGTCTTACACGGCCATGGCACACTTGGCCAATATTCAGCGGAGAAAGAACTTGCCGGTGAGACGCTTGATTTGCGATAGCCCGTCTCGCTGGAGTTCAACCCTCCTTATGTTTAACCGCCTGCTACAACAGGAAAAAGCTGTCAACCAGTATCTCAGTATCTCTACAACTACAGTAGAAGGACACTCTCTGGGGAGATGGGGATGTTCTGGCCGAAGTACTGCACACTCATGCAAAATGCCTGCAGGCTCATGCGGACGTTTGAGGAGGTGACAAACCTGGTGAGTCGCATTGAAGGCGCCATCAGCGACTTGATCCCATATGCTTTCTTCCTGGAGCGTGCCCTGCGTAGAGTGGTGGATCAAGCTGTGGAGGAGTGTGAACAGGAACAGTAACAGGAAAAGGAGGAAGAGTTGTGGGATCAATTCTCAGAACCAGATGTTTCCTCAACACCTGCGGCAGCACAGAGGAGGGGGGAGAAGGAGGAGGAGGAAGAGTTGTGTGGGGAAGAGGAGTCAGTTGATGAGGAAGGTGTTTTTTTGGAGGAGGAGGCGGAAGAACAACCACAGCAGGCGTCGCAGGGGGCTTGTGCTGCTCAACTTTCCCGTGGTATTATTCGTGGCTGGGGGAGGAGGAGAACTTACCTGGCATCACTGAGGAAGAGCAAGAGGAGATGGATAGTACGTCTGCATCCAAATTTGTGCAGATGGCATCTTTCATGCTGTCCAGCCTGTTGAGGGACTCCTGTATAAAAAAAACTCAAGGGGAATGAGCTGTACTGGGTGGCCACACTACTAGACCCTCGGTATAGGCACAAAATGGTGGAGATGTTTCCAAATCACCAGAAGGCAGAAAGGATGCCGCACTTGCAGAACAAGCTGGCAACTATGCTTTACAGTGCGTTTAAGGGTGATGTCACAGCACAACGGAATAAAGGTACCACTGCCAGTAATCCTCCTCCCATGTCCACGCAGGCAAGGACAGGACAATCTAGTGATCTCATGGTGATGTCGGACATGCGGACATTCTTTAGTCCAACGCCTCGCCTTAGCCCTTCCGGATCCACCCTCCACCAACGCCTCAACTGGCAGGTAGCCGACTACCTGGCCTTAAGTGTGGATGTAGACACTGTGAGCAGCGATGAACCCCTGGACTACTGGGTGTGCAGGCTTGACCCGTGGCCAGAGCTGTCAGAATTTGCCATCCAACTTCTGTCTTGCCCTGCCTCAAGCGTCCTGTCAGAAAGGACATTCAGCACAGCTGGAGGCATTGTCACTGAGAAGAGAAGTCGCCTAGGTCACAAAAGTGTTTAGTACCTCACCTTTATCAAAATGAATAAGGCATAGATCCCAGAGGGCTACTGCCCGCCCGAAGATTAAGTCAGTCCCCACACACAGCATCTCTGCCTGCACGCCGTGTGACTGCCTGCCCCAAGACTAAGTCACTACCCACACAGCATCTCTGCCCGCAGGCCACTTGACTGCCTTCTCCGCCACCACCAACAGGGTCCAGGACACCAGGTGGAATCCTGAATTTTTAAGGCCGCTGCTAGCAGCGGCCGCTATAATAATTTTCTGGTGCGTGTACATGCCTGCCTAATTTTTCTGGCTGCACTGCAGCTGCAACAACAAAACAAAAGGCATCTACATGTGTCAATTCCCCTTCGTGATCGTTACCTTGCCGCGGTGAAGGGGCTTGCATATCACAATGAAGCAATGACAGCTGGCAATATGAGTGTGTCGGGAGGGGGGGCACACCCAAGATAATAAGGTCGTTGATTCATTGTGGACAGACCAAATTCGATCAGCTCGACAGCCACTGTTGTTTTGTGCCACTGCACTCTGGCCATGGTGTGCACCAGTCCAGCACGGCCGTCACTACACAAACAGCTGTTTGCGGTGCGTTACACAGTGAGTTTGGTCTGTCAGTGTGAAGCACTACACTAATTACACTACCTGATTGATGTATACATATGCAAGATGTTTTAAAGCACTTTAGGCTTCCAATTTAGCATTCAATGTGATTTCTGCCTTTAAAATGCTGCTGTGCGTCAAATCCAGATTTTTCCCCGGGACTTTTGGCCTCTATCCCACTCCGCCATGCCCCCCTCCAGGTGTTAGACCCCTTGAAAAATCTTTTCCATCACTTTTGTGGCCAGAATAAATGATTCTAGTTTTCAAAGTTCGCCTCCCCATTGAAGTCTTTTGCGGAAGTTTGCGTTCGAGGTTGGCGAACCTAAAATCGGAGGTTCGAGCCATCTCTACTCTAGACCACCAGGGAAGCTATATTGTAGATGAAGCCCTAGAACACCAGGGAAGCCATATGGGGAGGTTGGGGGAAAGCCCTATACACTAGGGAACTGAATAGGGGAGGGTAGTACTAATACTTAACTCTTTTTTTGACCTAGGTGACTTTTTTACTCACTGACAATGCCTCCAGCTGTGCTGAAGGTCCTTTCTGACAGGACGCTTGAGGCAGGGCAAGACAGAAGTTGGATGGCAAATTGTGACAGCTCTGGCAACAGGTCAAGTCTGCGCACCCAGTAGTCTAGGGGTTAATCACTGCTCAGACTGTCGATGGTTCTTTCTCTACCATTGTTAAAGAAAGGGTACGGCCAGGGAATCAGGGTTCGATTCCGGTCCAGAGTCGGAGCCTGAGAAACGACTACCACCACACATCCAAGGAAGGACCCAATGTGCTGTATAAGTAATGTACCTGCCCTGACCATGCTTTGCAGACCAGGCATCTGTGGTCAGATGGACCCTTGACCCAACGCTGTGTGCCAGAGATGACACCACTTGCCTTTAACGAGAATCTGTTATGGAGGGCAAGTCTGCCATCCATTCAAGTGAAAGGTATGCACTGACTCCCAGGTATAATACAATGCACAGTGACAGATGCAGTGAAAGGTATTCAGTGATTGCTGGTATAACAATGTACAGTCACGCAGGTGCAGTGAACAGGTATGCAGTAACTGGTATCAATACAATATGCAGCTGTCACACACACGGGTACCGTGAACACGTATGCAGTGACTGGTATTTAGAAGAGTGCTTAACTAACTACTAGAGTGCTTCTGTTATAATGAATATGGCAGAGCTAAACAGAAACAATAGAACTACCACAGCAGGCAAATTTGGCAAGGATTTTTTTGCCAGCTGGTTTCTACTGAAGGTGATTTCTCCCAACATTCTGACCACAAGGTGGGTCAATTATGAGCAGGAAGTCCAGAGGAATCTTCCGAATGGGGACACCAACAGCAATAAAAGCTTTTCTTTTAGTAGCATGGAAAATATTTTGAATGTTTGTGAGGCTTTGATAACTCTCTATGCCTCTACTGACAAGCTTTTACTCACTTCCTGACCAGGTGACAGGGTCATCCATAGCCCAAATTGAAATAGTGCAACTGCCCCTCAGGGAGAGGGGAGCGAGAGAACATGGCCGGTACACCCCCTGGACATGGCCGGTGCCCAGGGGGGAGCGACCCATGCTGCACCCCCCCCCCCCCAAAGGATAGATACCCTACCTTTGCCAATTTACTTACCTGTGGTGCAAATTGCATGTCCTGGGAGCAAACACACCGATGGTGGGGTAAGGGGGGGGGAGGCGCAGTCAAGCCCCCCAGACGCTGCCACCGCTGGGTAAACCCATCTGCACCCCGCCCCACAACACCCCGGGAAGAAAGAAACACAATTGTATGCTGCACAAGAGAAAGGGATGTGTGCTCTGACCAGTCAACTCCTGACTTAAATACTGGCTGCCTCAAGTCATCTGACTAATTAAAATGGCAAAGTGTTTGCAAATTGCATTCACCCACCAGAATATGCAGGATCTAAACTATCCACCTGCTCTTCCTGCAGGAGTTGGCCCATGCAATATTTTGCATCTCAACAGGGGTGCCGCGTGTAGGCCTCCTTGTACCCCCAAGAAATGAAGGGCAGTGCAAACACCCTCACAAGGCATCCATTGCCCAGGATTTAAGTCAGGAGTTGACCGGTCAGAGCGCACATCCCTTTCTCTTGTGCAGTACACAGCGTGGGCATAGTTTACTGCAACCTATTTGACATCTAGCAGTTCGAGAGGGTCCTGTCAACCCAATCACGTTAGCGGAATTTCCCTATGAGGTTGCCTGCTTGGTCCCCTAAACTAGATTAACATAACGCCAAAGTCTTGACTCTAACCCACTCTGTGGAAGCCTTGAACAATATATTTGACTGGGGTTATCCTTTAAGTTTTACATTATTTTTTGTACCACTCTAAGTTCAAATGTATAATGTTGATTTGATAAATGGTGCCAAACAGAGATGATCTTGTGAGGAGCTTACATTGTTCTATCATTTTCTTACAGCTATAATTTGTGATGTATCGCAGTGCTGGAAAAATGTAAACTCAATTGTTCCCAATGAAGACAGTTAACACTACAAGCCTGGCACATAATTTTGATGCCACTGGCTAAATACTTGACCTCCACAAATGTCATTAAAAAATGTGAGTCAGTACGCCCGTAAAATAACTAGCAAGTGCCAATCTACACCTAGTAAAAGCAGATATCAATGCCAGGCAACACCTGTAATGTGTAAAAGCACCAGTCAGCACAAAGCAAGTTTTGAGAAAGCAACTGTCAACACTAGTGGTTTTTCAGAGCTTTCAGTGTCAATCTGCCCTTAAGATGCAATAAAAGTTCAAACATTCTTATCTTCACCTGGCTTTGTTTCATTATCAATTTTCTATGCCCCAGGACCTTTGACTTGAGGTTTTTCACAGTTTATAAATTCAGATGGAGTGGTAAGCACTTTTTCAGTGTCATTCAGCTGGCAGGAAAATCTTCATTGAAAGGAAACCTGAAGTGATAGGAATACAGAGGCTGTAATCTTCACTCCCTTATAAACAATGCCAGTTGCCTGGCTAACATTCTGAAACTTTAGCTTTAGCTGTTTTTGAATCACACACTTGTAACAAGCATGCAGCTTGTAGAGTCAGACCGAAGTCAAAGCATCTGCTCGAATGTTTATTCCTGGGCCAGTGACTAAAGCCCGGTACACACCTTCAATTTGATTGGCCAATTACTGATCAATTTTACAACCTCCATGTAGTATGAGTGTTTACCGATGCAATCTGTTCATCGTATTCAAAATTGTTTAGCCTCATATAACATGGAGGTGGTACAATTGGCCAGTCATTGGCCAACCAACATTGAAAGTGTTCTGGAAAGTAGAAAAGAAATGGTAGAGAATATTACCAAGCTACACCCACCTACATAGGGCTGTAAAGACTCTTAAAAGTACAATTGTGCTCATTGCAGCTGAAACAGGTGCTATTGAAACTAATGCAACATCACTTCCATGTTGCAAAGCATGTTAGCGGGGATGCCACGTGCAGGCTTCTCTCAGGTCCCCACCCTAACCTAAGTTTAAAATCACCTAAAGATTTGGGAACATCCATGCAACTGTGACTTGGGAGCAGCTAAACCATAAAAAGGGGAAGGAGTGCGGTGTAGGCAGCACCCCAGGTCCTTTCACCACCTGGGGACACCACCCACAACAACCCCTCAACTTAGAGTAAAGAAATTACATTATTATGAAAAGTACAAAATAAATAGTAGAGTATCTTACCAGGCTGCACCCGACTAACAGTGACTGCATATGGCTGTAAAGCTTCTTAACCACCCTGGTGTTCTATTTATTGCGGCCATGCGGCCGCGGGTGGCTTTTTAAAAAAAATGTGTTTAAATTGGTGTAGCTAGCACTAGGCTAGCTACAATTTCCCCCCAAGTCCCCCAGCACTGTCCCCCCCCCTCCGATCGCCGCTGGCGATATTTACCTGGCCGCGATCCTGCAATGGCAGAGACTTTCGCCATAGCTTCAGGCATTGCTATGAACTATGGTCCCTGGAGGCTATAAAGAGGCTGCGCCGGCGTGGGCTCCGGTGGGGGGGTATGTATTCGGTGGCGATCGGGGGGGGGGGGGGGGTAAACATTGGGGAGAGGGATTCCCTGTTTAAAATGCCCACCAGGGGCGTTCCTGCAGGCTTTTCCAGGACTGCCATTGGGCAGCTCTCTCCCTGGCCGTACCCCCTGCCGCTCCCCGCCTCCCTGCACACTGGATTTCATCTCTCCCTCCAGGTCACGAAAGTGAAAGTGGGCCAGTGCAGCCCACAGGAGCGGCGGGGGCAGCAGCTACCTGATTCCCTCAGCCCCCCGGATCAGGTAGCCTACTTTTTTTTAGATCGATGAGCCCACCAATTGTGCTCTTTGCAGCTAAATCAGGTGCATTGAAAGTGTGTAACAGGCTTTAATATATCAGAGGCACAGCACAGAAGTCAGGCAATTGGCATTGTTTATAAATGAATGAAGATAGTATTTCAACTCTCAGGTTTAAAAAAGATTATTCATATAAATAATTGGCAATGGATGTTTGGGACCACTAGCGGACTAAAATTTCCTAACCTAAATCTGATCAGATTGATGAGATCGATCCAAAAATCGGATCAATTTCATTAATCTGATTAGATTGGTTAGAATATTTTCGTCTGTTAGTAGTCCCAAACGATTGTTCAAAGGATTAATGGTTCATAAACTATCATTCAGCAAATTGCCTTGTTAGTGGCCACCTTAAAACTTTAAAAGGTAATATTTTTTTTTACTACTATCATTGTAAAATATCAGATGTTGCAAAACCTTTATCAACATCAAATGCATTCTAAGAATGCATGACATAAACCACAATTACACGGAATCATAAAACATGACTTCACTATGATCGGACACGTTGTAAACAATCCCTTTAGAGTAGATGATGGTGATGTTAGATCACTGCTGTGCATTGGAACTATTGCCTCCTTGTGGCCAATCAGTATGAAGCATCACAAGGGAAATGTCATGTGTGATCCCTCTGTCAATAAATGTGCTTATCACACCTTTACCAGGTTCACTTTGTCACACCACGAATGAAGAGGCGTCACCAGGTTGAGCTTTTTCCAAAGTTCTATAAAACGTGGGTTGTCAGCATGAAAACAGGAACAGCATAACATATACTAAGTGGATTGGAGGGAAAAGGCTAACAGTTACATTCTAGGTAAGAGTTTACTTGACTCTCTTATTTATACCCAGTTGTTTTTCTTAAATGTACATATGTCCATACAGCTAATAGTCTATGCATAGCAATGCTTTAACAGCACAATCTCCTGATGTATCTTTCCACATAATGTCTAATTGTATTTCTATCCAACACAACAGGTAACTTGCAGTGACTATTAAAAAAAATCACCCCTTTGAAATGTTCAGGGTTTATTGGACCAGATGCAATTTACCTTTTCTCCTAAGTTTCTCCTAGGTGATATTTTCACATCTTATTAATAAAATGTCTTTTAAACAGTGCTGGGACATGGTCCTCCAGCACCCAAGGCTGAGACACCAAAGTGCACCCCTCCATCCCTCCCACCCCAACCGTCACACACTGATTGCTATTAGACTAAGAGGCACCCCAGGGCCCCCAATCCCCCCAACACCTTAATCTCTAGTTACCTGGCTTGCAGTCACTGCCATATATCCCCTTTTCTTATTTCTCTCTGCTTCAAACACAATAGGGGAATGATAGCTGAGTGAGTTGTGCGCCCCCTCATACACTGCGCCCTGAGGCTGGAGCCTCTCTCGCCTCTGTCTCGGCCCGGCCCTGCTTTTAAGCCACCAGCAGGCCAGAAAATAACTTTGAACACACTTTTTCACCAATTGCAGAGTGCTGAAAAGTTATTTTAAACAGAAGATGAAAAATGATCTCTTAGGAGAGAAAACTTAGCAGAAAAAAAGTAAACTGGGCCCATTGTGTTATAACATTAGATCACAGTAGAATTTGTACACAATTGATTAGAGACATGGGCCCATAAGCAATTTTTCACCTTTGTTTTCTCCAAGGTGATATTTTCACGCATTCTAAATAAAATGACTTTTAAATCCCCAGCAAGCAAGAAAATACACAAAATCATGTTGATAGTACTTTTTCTACTACTTTTGCTACTTTTTTTTAAATTGCGAAATGCTGAAAAATTATTTGAAAGAGAAGATAAAAAAATTATCATATAGGACAGGCATGTCCAAAGTCCGGGCAAATTTGGCACGCTGAGCCTTTTCTGGTCCCCCCCCAAGCTCTGATTTAATTCCATGCGGCCCACAGGCCATAGCTGCCGGGCCACATGCCGTGGCCACTTTGGGTCGCTGCTCTGCCTTCCCCTTTGTTTGCCTGTTTATCAGCCACCACTGAGCAACCAATCCCAGGCCGAGAGCTTTAGCCGATCCCAGGCCCAGAGCTTTGTTCTCCCTGCTAACACTGCCTCTGCATGATGTCACAACCTGACCACTTCATTGGCCCTCGGCGCACCCCCTTCCACCCACCTGGGACCCCTCCAAAAACAGTAGGTGAAAAAGAACTGTCAAAATTATTTTGAGTATGTTCTTGCTTGCTGGGGGCTTAAAATGCATTTTATTCATAAGGTGTGAAACTATCACTTGGGAGAAAACTCAGGAGAAAAGGTTAATTTAAAGGAGGCCATAGTGTAAAGGGGCTCTTATAGTACATTGAAGGATGATGAATTGTACACAACAGATATTGAACTATTTAACAAATAAACTTCTTCATCTTTTCATCACAGCAAAATGACAAGAACTGGTGTCTTATGCCTGATACTAATCTCATCTGTATCAGGTAGGTCGTATGTTCGTTGTGTGTGTACAGTAATGCTACATCTCTCAACTGATTTGTTGGTGCTGAAAACAAATGGAACAATTTGAATCCCTTAATATTGGTTCATGTCACAGGGATGATGAGTTTCGGAGAAGCAGTTTCTCCTACAAGTGACTTTTAGCTAGTCAGAGAGTGGTTGCCAATAGGGATGATCGATGAGAGAGTACATATGTTCCGGCCGTATGGTAATTTGGACGCAAGGAGAAGCCCGAAAGACGGCTCTCCCTCTGCTGGGGATGATCAATGAGATGAAAATAATTTCTCCCTCCGTTAAAATTTTGTGTAAAAGTTATGCAGATTGAACTTTGACCAATAAAATTTACAGGAAATGATTCTGATTGGTCCAGTTTCAAGCTGCATATAATTTACATTAAATTTAAATGCAAGGAGAAATTATTTGCATCTTATTGATCATCCCTAGTTGTTAAATCTAGCTACAATTAAAGTACGTGTACTGTATCTTTGCACAGGGTTGCAGCTAGGCCAGGGCAAACCAAATGGCTGCTTGGGGCCTTAGCTAAAGGAGGGGCCTCCCATGCTACCACAGGTTGCTGTCTGTAACTTGTATGGCCGCCGCTGACACCTATGGCTACCTATACTAGGGGTTGCCTAGCTATACTGGGGGCCACACACCTTTGGCTACCTATACTGGGGGTGGCTATCTATACTGGGGGGACACTTTGGCTACCTATACTAGCTGATGCTACCTATACTGGGGTCGGGGTTTCACTTTTGGTTACCTACCAATACTAAAGGACCACCTATTTGGGAGGCAGAAGGGGCCTCTGACGGGGATGGCCACAAATAATGTGCCGCTTGGGGTCATAGACACCTTAGTAGCAGCCCTGTCTATGCATAGTCTACTGAGTAAGTTTGAATGGGTTTCCTCCAGGTCAATTTCTCCAACACCCTAAAAACATAATGTAGGCTAATGTAGGTTTCTACCCAAACAGGTCTCACAATATAGAAGCATTGTTGGAATGTTAGAGGTTTTTAAAAGACAGTATGTGATGTGAATTATTCCATAAATTTTGATGCTCACTATTTCAGCATTTTATACATAAAATCAATACCCTGGTCCATTGACTCTATAAAAAGTAAATAATGCTCATTATATGATGTATCAGTTGTTCTCTCTTCTGTGGAAACTTTTTCTGATTTAATAAAAAAAATAGTGTTACAAAGAAAAAAGTAAATAATGCAGTACTGTTATCACTCAGAGATTCTGCTAGGTATAATTCCTTCCCCAGCTGCTTTGTCAGTCTACCTACACCTATTTAGGCAGGTGGTTCCGGAGAGGTAAATGTAAACTATGGAAAGCATAAGAGTAAGTTCACACTTGTTCAAAAAACGTATCCGTGGCTCCGGTTTTTGGCCTGGTTTTGGCCTGGATCCGTCAGCGTTCAGGGAGATTCGTTTTGAAAAATGTAACGTAGGGTCCGGATTTGCAGGATTCTCACGGACCTGGATAGTTCCCTAATACATGGAGGAGTAGTGATCTATGGCAAAACGGATCCCCCACTACACAGGCAGCTTTTGACACAGAAACGGATCTGTTTTCTGTGTCCCAGCCCTGCCTGTGGGAGGGGAGGGGGCCCACCATGTTGGAGGGGTTAGCTGCCAGGACAGAGGGTCGCAGCGGGTGGCGGGGAGGGGAGTCACCCCCCTCCCTCACCTGGGTCCCCCTTTCCTCGCTCCCCCTCCAGCTAGTTTCAGTTTAAAATAATTTAAAAATCAATGTATTAAAGAGAACCTGTACTGAGTAAAAATATTTAAAATAAACACATGAGGTAACTTCAAATTAACATTACATAGTTACCTTGCCATCAGTTCCTCTCAGGAGCTCACCATTTTCTTCTGACAATGATCCCTTCCAGTTCTGACAATATTTTGTCAGATCTGAAATATATCAGTTGCTGTCAGTAAAATTTCAGTTGCTGTCAGTTATAGCTGAGAGGAAAACTGATGTACCAGGCAATGTTCATGTTTCCCTATGGCTGAAGTGGGCGATGTTACAGTTTAACTGTGTGCTGACCAGAAAGCTGTTATGGGTAATGGCCATTTTCAAAATGGAGGACGGAAAATCCCCTTGATCACAGTGAACAAATAGGATGTGAGACAGGAGAAAGACACTGAGGAGTAGACTACATGGAAGGTAAGTATGACTTGTGTATGCTTATTTTGACTTTTAATTTTCAATTCAGGTTTTCTTTAAAGCAAGCGGCAAACGGGGAACTTACTCACTTCCTTGCGTTCCACCGCTCGCCGCATCACTTCCTGCAATGCCGCCCAATGAAGTATAGAGGATGGCGTAGCAGGAAGTGATGGCGAGCGGTGGAATGCAAGGAAGTAAGCTTGCC
This sequence comes from Hyperolius riggenbachi, assembly GCF_040937935.1. NCBI lineage: Eukaryota > Metazoa > Chordata > Amphibia > Anura > Hyperoliidae > Hyperolius > Hyperolius riggenbachi. The sequence goes on from NC_090651.1 coordinate 275,578,284, forward strand.
GCTTGCTTTATACATTGATTCTTAAATGATTTTAAACAGAAACTAGCTGGAGGGGGAGCAAGGAAGGGGGGGACCCAGGAAAGGGAGGAGGGGGGGACCCCCTCCCCGCCCCTGCTCTGCAACCCCCCATCCTGGCTGCTATTTCCTACAGTATGGCGCACCATACCCCCCAACCCCCCCCCCCCCCCCCCACCACCACCCCCCGCGGCCACGGACTGGAAATGTGAGCTGCAAAAAGGTTGTTTTTTTTTTAAACGGGGAGGGAAAAATATTGTTTACAAAAACGGATTCGTTTGAAACAGATCAGATCTGCAACCTGCACGTGTGGACATAGCCTTAGGCTCAGTTTGACTCTGTGTCTACTCCACCTTCTCCTCACATTCATGTTCGGGGCAGATGAGTATCTACAATAGGTCTCTATGGGAAGCAAATCCGCTATCTGGAACAATGCAGCAGGTCGAGACTTTGTATTGCGTTTACTCGCACAGTAAATGGAACCTTTATACATAGTAACTGGAAGCACAAGCTATTGTTAACATTAGATCAGTTTTGCATGTCCGTCGCTGCACTTCAGAAAATGTACCCAAGGTGTTTGTTTTCTTTACAAGTGGGAACCATGCCTAACGCAGAGCTTGTTTACAGATTTGTTTGGAACTGCAGGATCTAATGAGAACAGCTACTACAGTGGGATGCGAAAGTTTGTTTGTTAATCGTCATGATTTTCCTGTATAAATCGTTGATTGTTAAGATAAAAATGTCAGTTAAAAATCATATAGGAGACACACACAGTGATATTTGAGAAGTGAAATGAAGTTCATTGGATTTACAGACAGTGTGCAATATTTGTTTAAACAAAATTAGGCAGGTGCATAAATTTGGGCAACAGAAAAAGAAATGAAATCTATATTTAGTAGATACTCCTTTTGCAGAAATTGCAACCTGTAAACACTTCCTGTAGGTTCCAATGAGTGTCTGGATTCTGGTTGAAGGTATTTTGGACCATTTATCTTTACAAAACATCTCTAGTTAATTCAGGTTTGATGGCTTTCTAGCATCGACAGCTCTCTTTAACTCACATCACAGATTTTCAATTATATTCAGGTCTGGGGACTGAGATGGCTACTCCAGAATCTTGTACTTGTTCCTCTGCATGAATGCCTTAGTGGATTTTGAGCAGTGTTTAGGGTCGTTGTCTTGTTGAAAGATCTAGCCCCGGCGGAGCTTCTGCTTTGTCACTGATTCCTGGACATTGGGCTCCAGAATCTGCTGATACTGAGCGGAATCCATGCATTCCTCAACTTTGACAAGATTCCCAGCCCCTGCACTGGCCCCACAGCCCCACACCATGATGGCCCCACAGCCCCACACCATGATGGCACCACCACCATATTTTACTGTAGGTAGCAGGTGTTTTTCTTGAGGGCTGTGTTGTTTTTCCTCCATGCAGAACGCCCCTTGTTATGCCCAAATAACTCAATTTTAGTTTCAGCAGTCCACAGCACCTTATTCCAAAATGAAGCTGGCTTGTTCAAATGTGCTTTTGCATACCTCAAGCAGCTCTGTTTGTGCTGTGGGCGGAGAAAAGGCTTCCTCTGCATACAGCATCTCCTTGTGTAAAGTGCATCAAATGGTTGAACGATGCACAGTGACTCCATCTGCAGCAAGATGATGTTGTAGGTCTTTAGTGCTGGTCTGTGGGTTGACTCTGACTGTTCTCACCATTTGTCGCTTCTGTTTATCCAAGACTTTTCTTGGTCTGCCACTTCGAGCCTTAACTTGCGCTGAGCCTGTGGTCTTCCATTTCCTCAATATGTTCCTAACTGTGGAAACAGACAGCTGAAATCTCTGAGGTAGCTTTCTGTATCCTTCCCCTAAACCATGATGGGGAACAATCTTTGTCTTCAGGTCATTTGAGAGTTGTATTGAGACCCCCATATTGCTATTCTTTAGAGAAATTTAAAAGAGGAGGGAAACTTACAATTGACCCCCTTAAATACTCTTTCTTATAATTGGATTCACTTCTGTATGTAGGTCAGGGGTCACTGAGCTTTACCAAGCCAATTTGAGTTCCAATAATTAGTTCTAAAGGTTTTGAAATCAATAAAATGACAACAGTGACCACATTTATGCACCTGCCTCATTTTTTTTTAATTATTGCACACTTTCTGTAAATCCAACAAACTTAATTTCACTTCTCAAATATCACTGTGTGTGTCTCCTATATGATATATTTTACTTACATTTTTTATCGTAACAACCAACGATTTATACAGGAAAATCCTGACGATTAACAACGTTGCCCAAACTTTCGCATCCCACTGTATGTAGTATGTCATTCTTACTAACTTAAAGGGACTCCGAGCAGTGCAGAAACTATGGAAAGATGCATATCATTTTAAAGCTCTCTTTCTCCTCTTTCCAATGATATATAAAACGCCACCCTACGCCTTTTAGTTTTCGCTATTTTCGCGATTGAAATTGCCGCGGCCGCGATTTCAATCGCGAAAATAGAGAAAACTAAAAGGCGTAGGTCGACGATTTAGGTGTCGCCAGAAAGAGGAGAAAGAGAGCTTTAAAATGATATCCATCTTTCCATAGTTGCTTGTATTACACAGGATGACACTTTCCCCAGTGTCAGCAGCTCCATTCAGCAGAAAAAGTCGCCCTGTGTAATACAATGTAACTATGGAAAGATGGATATCATTTTAAAGCTCTCTTTCTCCTCTTTCTGACGACCGCTAAATCGTCGCCCTACGCCTTTTAGTTTTCTCTATATTCACGATTGAAATCGCGGCCGCTGCAATTTCAATCGCGAAAAAAGCGAAAACTAAAAGGCGTAGGGCGGCGGTTTATATATCATTGGAAAGAGGAGAAAGAGAGCTTTAAAATGATATGCATCTTTCCATAGTTTCTGCACTGCTCGGAGTCCCTTTAAAGGGACCAAACCAACTATATATGAAATGAGCATCCCCATAAGTGAGGTTCATAATAGGGTGGGCCTTTGGTGGGGTGATCAGCATTATTTACCTATGGGGTATTGAGCCCTATCTCCCATCCGTATGGGATCTGCCATTTTCCCCAGGGAGAACCGCAGCAGCGGATGCCGACAGCAATCAATATCGGTGCTTATTATACTAAGTATAGCAAGCCCCAGCAAAGAATCTTTGAATTGGGGCTCCCCATTGGTTGTTTAACAGGTAAATTGGAATCCCCCATCAGGAGGAGTTGTCCCTTTGGTCTGTAAAGGGTCTAATGGGAAGCCCCAGTGGTACTTTCAAAGACGCTTTTTCCACGGTTTGCTATACTTAGTATAGCAATCCCCTGACACTGACTTCTGCCGGCATCCTCATCCTCCCTCCCCCCTGCTGAAACACATACACACACCAGCACCCAGCGCACCCACATCACCCTGCCCTGACACTCCTGGTGACACCTGAACTGCCGCACACTAACCCTGACACTAAAAGGCTCAGAATATGACTAATCTAATTTTCTTTTTCCAATTTACCTTTTAACAGCTTGTGTAGCTGATGAGACTCACAGTGGCTTCTGGGATTATTTTAGTCAGCTTACCAATGAGAAGAATGCATGGAGTCTACACGTAAATTCTGTCAGAGAGGGAAGGTATGTAGCATAATATAAAAGAAAAACTCCAGGACATATTAAATAAAGTATCTCTCTGGTACTGGATTTCCTTTACAGTATCCCTTGATTGCTGAGATCAGCACTTCTGTTATTGAAAATGTAAGAACCTATACGTTGGTTGCTATTGGCAACCGCACAACACACCTTTTACTCCGGCACCAGCAACTCATTAGAGCTGCAACTCACAGCGACAGCATACAAGAGATAGAGCGGAGACAGCCACCTTCACCTTTAAGGGGTTTATTCAGCAATTAGGCATCTTTTGTTACATGTTGATTTCTTCAGAGTATAAACAGTCTTTTCTATGTCCTATGTACATCACATATATTTACATCATACAGAGATGAAGCTATTATTCTAAATAGCAAGCGTAGAGAGCAGGATAGCATGCAGAAGGCGAAGTAAAGTAGTCTCTGCCATCCTGTCTCCCTATTTTATATAAACATCAAAGAGTTAAATTCTGACATCACCCGAGCCATACCCCCAATCCTACAAGTGGTGGGCATGGGCATGTGACCCACATCATCATCTAATATACCATTGCTTTATGACCTAGTTGCAAGGACTGCAATGTTTTCCAAACATCGCCTTTGTTTACCGTTTCGTTGTCTAACAGTTGGTACAGTTAGACCTGAAAACCTATTATGTGTCCTTCTAGAGGAACATGTTTCTTGTAAATGACTGCATAATTTCTCTCCGAGAAATTATGCTTAAAGGGGTTCTTCCGCGAAATAGAAAAAAAATAAAAAGTGGTTTATTTATAAACTATTAAAAATCCTCTTCAAATAGTGCGAAAAGTGTTTTTAAAAAATGAATAGTTTCATCAAAGTAACACGTAATGTAATCAGTGACAGATGTCGGCCAGGGAGGCTAATCCATTTGTTAGGGGTTTTTTTTTTGTACTATAATATCACAAACATAACTGCTGCGTACCTAGTTGACAGTTCTGTAGTCCGTTGCTGTCAGGAATGGCTCTTACAATTAGAATAACGGCTGTTATCTCCCGGAGCTCTGCGCAGTTATTTATTTTAGTTTCAGGGAGGGAGAGAGAGGACCCCGGAGCAATGAATCAGGCAGAGGGAGAGCAGCTGATCAGTGAGAACGTAATTTGTTGACGTCATTGCCCGGCAACCAGACTACGGCGTGTATGCAGAATCCTCTTTATCTCCTGAAAGCGAGTGATCTCTTTGTCGCTGCAAGATTTATGGGTTTGTGTTTTCTTATTAACTTTTAGCTGCCTGGAGAACTCAACACAAACCAATAAATCTTGCAGCGACAAAGAGATCACTCGCTAGAGGATTCTGCATAGACACCCTACGTTCTCACTGATCAGCTGATCTCCCTCTGCCTGATTCATTGCTCCGGGGTCCTCTCTCTCCCTCCGTGAAACTAAAATAAATAACTGCGCAGAGCTCCGGGAGATAACAGCCGTTATTCTAATTGTAAGAGCCATTCCTGACAGCAACGGACTACAGAACTGTCAACTAGGTACGCAGCAGTTATGTTTGTGATATTATAGTACAAAAAAAAACACCCCTAACAAATGGATTAGCCTCCCTGGCGTCATCCGTCACTGATTACATTAGGTGTTACTTTGATGAAACTATTCATTTTTAAAAAACACTTTTCGCACTATTTGAAGAGGATTTTTAATAGTTTATAAATAAACCACTTTTTATTTTTTTCCTATTTCGCGGAAGAACCCCTTTAAAGAGACCCTGCATCTCAAGTCTTTACTAGACTTTAGTACCTGAGGCCTAGAATTCAAGTATACTTACATTCTAACAGAAAACTCTGTGTAAATCTAGATATACACACCTTTTTGTTCAATCAACCAGTAGATTAGATTTCATGGTTGAATCAAATAAATATTGATTACAGTTTAAGAGTGATCAATATTTCTCTAGAGATCTGTAAATGGTCTATTGACTAGGAATGAAAATCTCAGTTGATTGGTTGAGAATCAACAGATGTTTGTTGAGTTTAGACTGGTAAGAGTTTCATTGACAGCAATTGGCGCATGTGCCCCAGAATTCTCAAACTGATTTGTTGACAAGTTTGAGCTGCTCACTAAATGGTGGAATACAGGCTTTAATCACTGATATGCTTTGAATAGGAAAGATATTGACTACTCATCAATATCACTTTGACTGACCATGATTTTCAACATCGATCAAATTCATCAAATTAATCATTGATGGGGAAATTCCTGTATGCCTTAGAAGTGACATAAAATGGCGATTTTACATCCTGTGTTGCATTAAAGGATATCTAAGGTGATGAATGAAACTCGCTTTACTTACCTGGGGCTTCTTCCAGCCTCTAGAAGTTACGTGTGTCCCTTGCTGCAGCTCCGGTCTTCTCCCGTGTCCTGCTGGCAGCCTCTGAAGTATTGACGACTCCCGATGGGTTGGCATTTTCTGTGCATGCACATGCCCGCGCCACGCACAAATGCGCCGACATGGGGAGGGTACTGGCAGTCCGCTCCCATTGACGTGGGTGCGCTCTCAAACAGGGCAGGCACATGCCAAGGCATTTGCAGAAGATGCCGACTCCCAATGTGGGGAAGCCCTCAGAGGCTGCCAGCAGGATGAGGAAGAAGAACAGAGCTGCAGTGATGTGACTTCTAGGGGCTGGAAGGAGTATGCTTTTAACTGGGAGGAGGACCAAAAGACCACCAGTGAACAAAAAACTGTAATGGGGAGGGGGGACCACAACACCGCCACTATGTATGGAGACTAGAGGGGGAATTAATGAGGGCACCATGCAATGAAAATGAAACCTAAGGCTATTATAGTAAAAAGAAGCCACCTTCTAGCCTCATCCACATTTGAGATCGCTCCCCCCCCCTAACACACACACACACTTACACAAACACATAACAAAATCATCAACTAAACTCTATATTAACCTCTTTCTCTAACAGTAAAAGGATCAAAAATTCAGAAGAATATGCTTGTATTTAAAAGTCAAATGTTGTCACCATACATTGTACCAGCAAAACTATTTAGGTTTTGTGATAAATAGCCATACGTGATTTTTATCTACAATGGAAGCATTTATTTTAAAATATTGTGAGTGAAAGCTGAGAAAGATTATTTTTTTCTTTCTTGTTCCCTTTAAAATGTATATAAAATAAAATAATTATTTGAAGAATAATGTCAAAAGAAAGTTTACTTTGTCTAGAGAAAACAAACTAACCTAAAACAACATGATTAGGTAATGTCTCCTCAAACAACATAATTATGAGACATTTCCCTAAAGGGAACCTTAACTCTTGCAAAAAAAAAAAAGTTTCACTTACCCGGGGCTTCTACCAGCCCCCTGCAGCCATCCTGTGCCCTCGACATCAGTCACGTCTCCTCCGGTCCCCCGCTGTCAGCTAGTTTCGATTTTGCTGACTCAGAGTCGGCGGCCCCTAACGAGTACCTACCTTTGCATGCGTTCCGGCTGGTGCAGGCCGCTATCGTGGGTGGTAACATGAATCTTTATACGCGTTGCAGGTGCATGTATCTTTATGGCTGCAGGGGGCTGGTAGATGCCCCAGGTAAGTAAAACTTAGTTTTTTTGCAAGGGTTAAGGTTCCCTTTAAAACAACATAAATGGGAAGTATGTCCCCATCTGCAACATAATTAAGCAGACTTTCAGCTCACACAACATAATAAAATAAATTCTACACTCTAAACAAAATACTTAAAGGGACTCCGAGCTCATAAAAAAAATTAAAGTTGTACTCACCTGGGGCTTTTTCCAGCCCAGTGCTGGTCGGGAGGTCCCACGACGGCGTCCTGGCTCTTCTCCTTCTCCCCGCTCTGGAATGGCTGACAGGCCGCAGCCCGGGCGACACTCGCCCGAGTGTCGGGCTGATCCTTCTGCGTATGACGCGGATTACGTCACATGCCGGCCGCCTCGCGTCATCACGGCGGCCGGCGTGGCAGTATGGCGCATGCGCGCTTTAATCGCACATGCGCAGTACTTTCACGCCGGCCGCCGTGATGACGCGAGGCGGCCGGCGTGTGACGTAATCCGCGTCATACGCGGAAGGAGCAGCCCGACACTCGGGCGAGTCAGCCATTCCGGAACAGGGAGAAGGAGAAGAGCCAGGACGCCGTCGTGGGACCTCCCGACCAGCACTGGGCTGGAGAAAGCCCCAGGTGAGTACAACTTTCATTTTTTTTATGAGCTCGAAGTCACGTTAACCTCCCTGGTGTTCAGTTTCTGCTGGATTTCTGTGCGAAAAGTGATCCAATTAATTTTCATAACCCCCCCTTTCCTGTAACTTACCAAAATGTGTCAAGTCAAGTGAGGGTCTATTATGCATTTTGCACTATAATGAAAGCTTGAAACACAAAATCCAATCAAAATTTACTTAAAAATTACTCTGATCATTTACACTTCCGAGCTGCAGCTGCAGCTGCTCAACCTGCACTAGTAGGAATGTAAAGGTGGCTATACATTTAGCGATGATGGGCAGATTTCACCAAGAGACAAACCTCTCTCTAATCAAATCTGATTAGAGAGAGATCTGGCGGCTGCCCATACACCTCAGGCTGATTCCCGGCTGATTTCAGAATGAAATCTCTTGAGAATCTGCTGTGTCCGCTGCCTCACCGCTTCCCCCCAGTGTATAAATGTGTGTGCATTTATACATTACATGTCCTGTGTCGTTTACTGTGAGGTGCTCATCTGTCTTCGGAATTCCCCACAGGTTATTGTATTAAATTCAATGCAAACAAAAAAATCGTTTGCCACCAGATGTTAATGATGGTGTGTGACCCTGGTGTCATCAACACCGATCGCTGGGGAACATGTCACTATCGGAGGTACATGATAAGGAATCTGCACGCCAATGTTGAGTGTAAGTGCCCCCAGTATAGGGAGCCAAGTATAGGTGCCCGCCCCCAGTATAAGTTAGCCAGCTATAGGTTCCCGAGTATCGTTACCCAGCTTTAGGTGCCTCGGTATAGTTATCTAGCTACAAGTGCCCCAGTATAGTTAGCAAGCTTCAGGTGCCCCAGTATAGTTAGCTAGCTATAATATAGGCGCACCCATCACAGATCCCTACCCTCTCTCTACCTCCCACAATAGAGGTTGGCAGATCCCCCCATCTCTCTCCCCCCTATCCCTCCCTCTGCAGCATAGCAGATGGCCAATCCTCCCCCATCCCCCCCCCACATCCATCCAATTATCTCTCAATCTCCTCCTGCAGCATAGTGGGTGGCCGATTCCACCCCCATTCATCCATCCCTCCCTTTCCCTCATCTCTCCTCCCCATCCAATCATCCCTCCTTCTCCCTCTGCAGCATACCCTCCATTAATTCCTGCCTTTGCAGCATAGTGGGTTGCCAATCTCCTCCCATTCATACCTCCCTTTTGCAGCATAGCGAGTGGCTGATGCCATTCCCCATCTCTCTCTCTCCTCCTCTGCATCCATCCATCCAATTATCCCTCTGCGGCATAGTGGGTGACGATACCCCCCACCTCTCCCCCCTCCCACATCCATCCATCCCTCCCTTCCTCTCCTTCTTCAGCATAGCGGGTGGCCAGTGCTATTACTCATGCCCACAACGATCACCCACTCTGGTCTTCTCTGTCCACCGTACTGGGCCACGCTTGATGACATCAACATGCTGCACCCCAGTACTGTGGACAGAGAAGAGATGTGTGGTTGATCGGTGTGGGCAAGAGGCACAGTGAGTAACAGCGGTATAAATGCAGAGGGAGAGGAAAGAAGGTAGGGAGGGAGGGAGGGATGGATAGATGCAGAGGGAGATGGGGAAGAAGATGAGGAAATTGCTCCAAGGGAGGATCAGAGAGGGGGGCTGCTACACTGGGCTTCCTGTGGTTAGCTAACCTATACTGGATTGCTTCTAGCTAACTAAACTATTCTGGGAACACAGAGTGCTCTAGAAAACTTCCTAAGGGGCATGCTGTGTCGGGCATACTGCCCAGGAGGTTAAAGGACAGGTGCGAGTAGGAAAAAGAAAACAAGATCTACTTACCTGGGGCTTCCTCCAGCCCCTGGTAGCCTATCTGTCCCTCACTGCAGCTCTGGAGTCCCACGATCCCCTCCGTTGCAGATGTTGACCTCGCCATCATTTGGCTTTCCTGGCACCCAACTCACCGACGGCTGTACAATACATACGCCAATTTCCCCCTAGCTACATCATTAATTAGGCAGTATACCACAAGAGAAGACAATTAAGAAGACAATTAAGCACTGCATGGCCTCTAAATGTTATAAGAATGCCTCACTAATCAATAAATAGGGTAAGTCCCATCTCCCCCCCCAACGTAAGAGGCAGAGTGTCCCCAAACAACATAATTAAGCACAGTGTTGTTTTAAATACATAAATAGGCAAGGCTCCCACAGAAACACATAATTATGCAGCATACCCCCGCCCAACATAATTAGGCAGTATGTACCTTTAAATATAACAAACATATAAAGAAGGTAGAGTATTCTCATAAACTTAGGCATTTTTGTGCTCTGTATTGGCATAAATCTCACATAGGAGATGACTAATACATAATCTTATTATTTATTTTAGTGGAATAAAGAAGAACATTCAGAATGGAGTAAACTACATGGGTAATTTATTTGGGCCTCTGAAGACAAACTTCCAAAAGAGATTGTATCAAGACACAGATGGACTACGCCGACTGATACACAGAGAACTTCAAGAGATCCAAAGAAAGATTTATCCTTATGTAGATGAAGCCCAGCAGAAAATAAACCAAAACTTTGAAACGGTACAAAGTCGATTGTTGCCTTACACTAAGCAGATGAAACTTAAGATAAGGAAGGCAGCACAGAAACTGAAAATGCAGCTTGCCCTGTACAAGAATGATATCAATAATGGCATAACTGACGACCTTGCAGAAAGTATCAAATATCAAATCATTCTACATACAGGGAAAGTAAAACAAGCTCTTCATCCTCTCACTGAGAGACTCTTGGCAGAGATCCATCATGCAGCTGAGGAACTCCAAAGCAACCTCTCTCCTCATTCTCTGGCCTCTCAAGAAAAGTTAAACCTGCATGTACAAGAGCTATCCCGTAAACTGTCACAGAATGCAAAAGAACTCCATGAGAAGATCCACAAAAACTTAGATGATTTAAAGGATCATTTAGTGATGTATCCCCAGAAACTGAAGGATAGACCTCTAGAGGTACAAGCAGCTGAGCCTGTAGACCCTTATGTAGAGGAAATGGCAGCTCAGGTACAAAAAGAAATTGAAGAGTTTCATAGGAATACACATTTGCAGATTGAACAGTTTACTCAGACTATTAACATGGAAATGGAGGAGATGAACTACAGACTGTCTCCTTCTTTCAATTTACAGGACACTTCCAATTCCATAGAAGAGGTGCAAAAGAAACTGGAATCATTATGGAAGGATATATCCCAAAACATATAACTGAAAGTTCTATGTGGCTTCATTGTACTGATGTCACCTATCTTCAAGTGGAACTATACTTATAAAATGAAAGCACTTATATGAACACATGTGGCCCGAATGTCCAAGTGACTAACATGCATTTGCCACACATTATGCTATTGTAGCATTGTGGGGATTTGTAATTATAAACTTTCTAAAAGTGGCTATTCTTTTTCATTATATTTCATTATATTCTTATGAATTTAAAGAATACTGAACTATACAGAAGTACAGTATAATATTAAGAAAGTAATACAACAAAAGGTGATACATGTAGTGCCTGTCCCTCAGCTTACTTGACCTCAAACACTCAACTGAAATATTATTCTAAATTATACTTTTTTGTTTAAAAATGCTGAAAAAAGTTAAAGAGGAACTTCAGCCTAAACAAACATACTGTCATTACGTTACATTAGTTATTTTAATTAAAATAGATAGGTAATATAATCTCTTACCCAGCTTGTTTTAAAAGAACAGACAAATGTTTGATTTCATGAGGGCAGCCAACTTTTTGGTTGAAAGGAGGTGACAGGGAGCATGAGACACAGTTCTAACTGTCCTGTGTGCTGATCACCCCTCCCAGTCCCAGTGAATAACAACATAGGAAATCCCATCATGCTTTGCACAGCATCAGGGAAAAAAAGCCCAGGCAGTGTTCTTTGATAGAGCGGAGCTTAGCTTTTGTACAGCTAAAAATAAGGCTTATGTAAGAAAAACAAAGTTCTGATGCTGTGAAACTGTTAAAGAAACACCAAGCTTTTCACTGCTGCTGAGTAGATTTGTAGTCTGGAGGTTCACTTTAAGTAATTTGAAAGCAGCCCCTGCACAGACTGCCAGCATCTGGATCCCAGGGGATGTGAGCTAGAAAAGTTGCCATGCTGTGCTGTGTCTGCATACCTCCCAGCGGCTACCTGAGTCAGGCTCAGGATTACCGCTCCTGGCTTTTTTTTTCCCATCCCTAGCCTGGCTCAGAGTTACCGCCAAGGAGGTTAACAAACTAACAACAAAGAGTAGTGGGCCAGCACTCAGAGACAAAAAGATTTGGGGAGGATGACTCAGGTTGTGGTGTGCTCCCTGTCAGTGTGCTCAGAGCCAAGACAATATACTGCAGCAACAAGAAGACATGGTGAAAGAGCTCAGCACTGTTGATGGCGATTTATTGCTAATGCACTTGGATACACATTCACAGTGAAAAGTTCAGGTTATGCATAACCAGAGCCGGACCAAGGTCATCCAACACCCAAGGCTGAGACACTAAAGTGCGCCCCTCCATCCCTCCCACCTCAGCCGTCACACACTGATTGCTACTAGACTAAGAGGCGCCCCAGGGCCCACAACCTCCCCAACACCTTAATATCTAGTTATATGGCTTGCAGTCACTGCTATGTATCCCCTTTTCCTATTTCTTTCTGCTTCAAACACAATTGGGAATGACAACTGAATGAATTGTGCGCCCCCTCCTACACTGCGCCCTGAGGCTGGAGCCTCTCCAGCCTCTGCCTCGGCCCGGCCCTGTGCATAACATATGAGCATAAGGCATCCAAGCCTCTGAAGAAGCTTATAAAGTGAAATGGTTGTCAGGCCGTGCACCAAGCGGCACCCACTGCCAACCCCACATTCCCTCCAGGCTGCACACAATAATTATTGTCTTGTCATATGTTATGCATAAGATGAACTTTTCACTGTGAATGTGTATCCAAGTGCATTAGCAATAAATCACCGTCAGCAGTGCCGAGGTCTTTCACCGTGTCTTCTTATTCCTGAGGTTAACAAACTGTGCCTCTTGCACCTCTGACACTGTGGTTGTCCTTGGCAGGTTTTGGTGTGCCGTATCAATTGTTATGTATAGAGGGCTTGGGGAGCCCAATGTAAAACTCTTTAGCCATGCCACTGACTTTCTCCTTGGGTTAAATGTGAAGTATCATATTGATAATAGTAGTAATATATGTATGTATATATATACCTCACTAATATTATAAATGCAAAAGTTTGGATGTGTGTTACCCAATCACGCAACAATGGCTGATTTGTTTCAGATTTGTTTCATTTCAATGCAAATTATTGAAGCCACAAACTTGGTTATTGAGTAATTGCGTGTCAGGGTTAGAAAAAGTGAGCACAGCCAACACCAGCCAAATACATACCTGGGCAATGCTGGGCCATCAGTAAGTATATACGGTATATATATATATATATATATATATGTATATACGGTATATATATATATATATATATATATGTATATACGGTATATATATATATATATATATATATATATATATATATATATATATATATATATATATATATAAATATATATATATATATATATATATATATATATATATATATATATATAATAGCATTTTCACAAAATATCAATTTTTTTGCCACTTGTACAAAGCAGGTGTATCTTATCCAGTTCAGCCTTCAGTCGTTTTCACTTTATGCATCCGAGCAATGTTCACCTCCCATTCATTAGCCTATAACTTTATCACTACTTATCACAATGAACTGATCTATAACTTGTTTTTTCTGCCTCCAATTAGGCTTTCTTTGGGTGGTACATTTTGCTAAGAGCCACTTTACTGTAAATGCATTTTAACAGGAAGAATACGAAAAAAAACCGGAAAAAAATCATTATTTCTCAGTTTTCAGCCATTATAGTTTTAAAATAATACATGCCTTCATAATTAAAACTCACGTATTGTATTTGCCCATCTGTCTCGGTTATTACACCGTTTAAATTATGTCCCTATCACAATGAATGGCAACAATATTTTATTTGGAAATAAAGGTGCATTTTTTCCGTTTTGCATCCATCACTATTTACAAGTTTAAAAGTTAAAAAAAAAATAGAACTATTTCATCTTTACATTGATATTTAAAAAGTTTAGACCCTTAGGTAAATATTTACAAGTTTTTGTTTTTTTTAAATTGTAATTTTTTTTTTTTTTATATTAATAATTTTATTTGGGTATTTTTGGGAGGGAGGGATGTAAATAGTATTTGTTTGGGGTAAATATATGTGCATTTTTTTTTTTTTTTTTACATTTAGTTGTAGTTTTACTTTGAGTTTGTTTACATGACGTCACTCTAAGCGTAACATACGCTTAGAGGGACGCATGAAGCCAGAAAAAGTGAAGCTTCCGAGAGAAGCTGACGCTTTTTCCGTGGGGGAGAGGAATCAGTGATCGGGCACCATAGCCCGGTTCACTGATTGCCTGGCTAACGAACTGCGGGCCGGGAGCGTGCGTGCACGCGCGCGATTGGCCACGGGAGCGCGCGGACGTGCACATGGCCTCCTGGACATAGAGGCATAAATGGTTAAATTATGGTCCCCTCCATTGCGCTCTGAGGGATCTGAAAGACTACAGAGGGCTGAAGTAAGCCCCAGATAAGTAAAACTCAACTTTTTTGGTCCAATTCAGGTGTGCTTTAAAGTTAAACTTCTTAAATGAAAATGGTGAAATATTATGCTACAGAAAGATCGCACAAAATGTTTCTACAGGTAGACCATAAATGATATAGAGCAGGGTCCCCAAACTTTTTTGGTCAAGGGCCGAGGTCAACATACTTCAGACTGCTGGGGGCCTGGAACACATAAAATTATGTTGAAAAACATTACATTGAATCTAGGTATTGATTCCCCCCCAGTATTGCCTAGAGGAGAACTCCCAGCAGCAGCCATTCAGTCATGAGGCGCCTGAATAACGTCTTCATGCATACCCAGGTGACAACCTGCCATCCATTTGGACAGCAGTGTCATCTAATGCAGAATGGGGTTGGAAGCCAGCGAATTACTGCTGGCTGGCTTTTACAGTATGTGGAAGGGTGTTGCCAGCACTGCTATTCTATATGCGGGCCACCGATATTTAAAGGTGCAGTGGGCCACATCTATAAGTTATAGATTTGGTGTTTGGGGCCAGTGAAAAAGCCTCAGGGGGCTGCATTCAGCCTGCGGGCCTTAGTTTGAGGAACATTGTTTTAGAGGATGTTCAGAGCTAGAAACTTTAATCCATATTTGGTGGAGATTTATGATAGCCCAGTATTTTTAGCTCAAAATCAAGAAACCTTTAAAATTAAGCTACAAATTCAATAGAAACCATCTCATTCCAACGTGTTACTGGGCCTGACTTAGGTTTATGAACAAAAAATCCAAAAGTTTTGTTAATTTGTACTGCAAGGATCTAGATGGGGTATAGTGAAATTTTGGAAATAATCAAATGCATTTATTAGTTAAATCATTTTGAGATTGGAATAGATATTTGTTAGCAAATGCATGGTTACTAGAATAGAAGGCACTAGTGTACTGATGTGTTCATAAACAAAATTAAATGAGTCAACATATTGAAAATAAATGGTAATAAGACATTATATTACTATACTAGAACCTTAAAGTGAATGGGAACCCGTTTTTAAATAAAAAAAGTCAGATACTCACCTAAGGAGAGGGAGGCTCTGGGTCCAATAGCGCGTCCCCTCTCCTCTCCCAGTGCCCACTGTTGTCCTGGCTCCCACATAGCGTTATTCGACCGTTTCGGTCAAATACCGCTGTTTCCCAGCCGAAGGGAGGCTTCGGAAATGCTTCCGGAGCCTGAGTGATCCCGAAGACGGGCCACTCTACACTGCGCACGCGCAAGCGCCCTCGATGATGCACTCACGCATACACATTGTGGAGCCGCCTGTCTTTGGGAGGACTCTGCTCCCGAAGTCCCCTCGGCGGGGGATGTGAACGGGGGAGCCAGCGCAGCATGGAGGGCACAGCAAGAGGAGAGGGAAGGCTCATTAGGACCCAGAGCCTTCCCTCTCCTTAGGTGAGTATCTGACTTTTTTCTATTTACATATGGGTTCCCATTAGCTTTAAATAGGTAATAAGGAGAATGAGAAATATGTTTGTGTAGTTATACAAGTTATTTGTTATTTCAGGAAAATTATAAAATAGCCAAATAGGAAAACAATGATGTATAAGGGCCCGTTTCCACTATAGCGTTGCGGAATCGCCGGCGAATCACCGCAGGAAAACCGCATGCGGGTGCGATTCCGCATGCGTTTTTTGCCGCGATTTCGCATAGGTTAGGGTGATGCGATTTTAACCATGTCACTGCCTGTGTGAATTAACATGGGTACCTATGCGAAATCGCATGCGAAATCGCGGCAAAAAACGCATGGGGAAAACGCATGCGATTTCCCTATTAAATACATTGCGTGCGATTCGCCTGCATTCCACACGCAGGCGAATTCTGAGGGCCCTACCCTGCAGATTTTTTCTGCACAGACAAACGTGCAGGAAAACGCACAAGTGGAAACAGTCCCATCCACTTGTACTGGCTGTGCGAATCCGCATGCGGGCAACGCATGCGGATTCGCGATAGTGGAAACGGGCCCTAAAGCAAAGCATAAATTGTTATGGAACACATATTTTCCACCATATTATATAATGTGTGTACTATTATAGTAAAAAAAAAGTAACACCCGATTAATAATAATGGCCTCAGTTCACTAAGCAGTTTAGACTAGTCTGTTGATGGTTTTTAGTCTACTGATGGTTTGGTCAGTTGCATCAAAGGGGAATTCACTTTTACCAAATGCTTTAGACCTGGTCTAATCCATTTGGTAATTAGGTGGGTAAAGCAGGGGAAATGATCAAAAGATGCAATTCACAAATGAGTAACTATGACTGACATCCTTCTCCTTTGATGAGCTCTCCTCTGCATACAATTAAACTCCTGCATAATGAATTCAAAAGGTTCCATCCTCACATCTAAAATACCTTACAGAATTACTTTACTCACAGAAATCAGCTGCTCTAATCTCAGTCAGAAAAAGTGGGTGTGGTTACTCCTTGTTTGCCTTTGTGAATTGTGTAATTACTGAATGTTAGGCCAGGTCTAAAAACAGGTCTAAAACATTACACCAAACCATCAATAGACTAAATACCATCTGTAGACTAGCCTAAACTGCTTAGTGAATTGAGGCCAAAGAGTACTACCAGTGAAAAAGATGGCGCCTGTCATGTAAGGCTCTTTCTTAAAGGAAACCTGTAAGGTCTTTAAAAAGAAAAAAAAGAGTTTAACTTACCCGGCAGTGGTGCTCACCGCCAGGTCGTGATCACGCTTACGCGTGGATTCACGACCATTTTGACGCATTCCGCCTCGGACACGAAAATCCGTGAATAGATTTTCAACCACGAAAATCTACTTCGGCTTCGCGTGAATGCGGACAGAAATCCGCATTCACGCTCGTGAAACCCGGGGCTGAAGTCGTGGTTTGCGGAAATGCGTCAAACTATGCGGAAGTGACACATTGCAGGCCAATCAGAGTGCCCCAGCCAGGCCCTAGCAACCAATCACAGGAGGGGAGCTATGCCCTCCCCTCCTGAATATAAAGCGGCGGCCATGATGGAAAAGCTCTGTCCTTGCTACTAGACTGTGGTGCTGAGAGGATTATCTCCAGGCCATTGTTGTTTGAGCAAGTGCATTTATTGTGTTAAAAACAAAGCGTTTTTTTTGCTAACACTGCTCTTATACTGTACACAGTTAGCTAGTCAGTGAGTGATTGCTGTAGTTAGTTGTAGTCAGTGTAGTGTAGTGGGAGTGTGGGAGTCTAGTGATTATTTAACTGTGTGTAGTGCTGTGCAGGCAGGTTCAGTGCTGCAGTGTAGTGGGAGTGGGGATTATCTGTGTGTAGAGTGCAGGCAGGCAGGTTAGTGCAGCTGCAGTGTTCACTTGTATATTCCAGTGACAGTTATACACTTGTACTATTTGCAGGCAGCCAGTCACACCGCCGGCGCCGCCACTCTCTGCCAGCGCTGTTCATTCATTCTGTCAGTGACCTTGTGCCGTGCCCAGTGCCCACTGCTCGCTGGCATATGAGCATCTCATTACACAGTGTGACATCCTTGTGTGCCCACTGCATCCTTCAGTGACCTAGTTGTATATCCAGTGCCCACTGCTGTGCCCACTGCATCCTTCAGTGACCTTGTACTGTGGCCACTGCATCCTTCAGTGACCTAGTTGTATATCCAGTGCCCACTGCTGTGCCCACTGCATCCTTCAGTGACCTTGTACTGTGGCCACTGCATCCTTCAGTGACCTAGTTGTATATCCAGTGCCCACTGCTGTGCCCACTACATCCTTCAGTGACCTTGTACTGTGGCCACTGCATCCTTCAGTGACCTTGTACTGTGCCCACTGCATCCTTCAGTGACCTTGTACTGTGCCCACTGCATCCTTCAGTGACCTAGTTGTATATCCAGTGCCCACTGCTGTGCCCACTGCATCCTTCAGTGACCTTGTACTGTGGCCACTGCATCCTTCAGTGACCTAGTTGTATATCCAGTGCCCACTGCTGTGCCCACTGCATCCTTCAGTGACCTTGTACTGTGCCCACTGCATCCTTCAGTGACCTTGTACTGTGCCCACTGCATCCTTCAGTGACCTAGTTGTATATCCAGTGCCCACTGCTGTGCCCACTGCATCCTTCAGTGACCTTGTACTGTGGCCACTGCATCCTTCAGTGACCTAGTTGTATATCCAGTGCCCACTGCTGTGCCCACTGCATCCTTCAGTGACCTTGTACTGTGGCCACTGCATCCTTCAGTGACCTTGTGCTGTGCCCACTGCATCCTTCAGTGACCTTGTACTGTGCCCACTGCATCCAGTGATTCATTACTAGCAACATGTCTGGCAGGGTTTCGCGGGGTGAGAGGAAAGGGAGTTCAATTGCCTCAGCCACTTCTGGGACTGCTCCACGTCCAGGGAGAGGACGCCCAGCTGTACGTGGTCGTGATGCAGCAGAAAAGGGGGCAGCAAAGCCTGGGCCGAGTCAGCGGACGCCATTGTCCAAATATTTTAAAGTTTCTGGTCCCCGTGTGGTGGTTGAGCAAATGGAACCTGACGTACTCATGGACATCATGACTTCCTCCCAGACCTCTACTGTAAGCACCACTCCAAGCAGTAGCAGCAGCAGCCAACATCCCACGCTTGTTGTGACATCCACCCCAGCACCCACTGGTCAGCAGCCCTCCCAGGATGACAGCGTTCTGTCCCTCAGTCCGGCATCTGGGAACCTGCTGATGCAAGAAGCACAGGACTTACTGGGGACTGATGTGGCAGAGATTGAGATCGGGCCACAATCACAAGCGTTGTTGAGTTCTGGTGATGAAGAAGAGGGGTCTGTGTCTGGGGATGTAGGGACAGAAGAGGAGGCGGGGGAGTCAGAGGAAGAGCTGGATTATGATGATGCTGCTGATGATGACGTTGTGGACCCTAACTATGTGCAGCCTGCTGAGTCCGTGGAAGAATGGTCAGAGCAGGATGACGAGTCACCTCGGCCTAGGCAAGGATATCGCCATATGTCAGGCAGGGGCAGGGGCATCGGCAGCAGTGGGCGTGAAGGAAGTAGACAGGACACTGCTTCAGCCGGCACCACCACCATGCAACCCCCGGCAACTACTACCACACATTGCTCCGCTGCACCCTCTGCTAGTGGGGGCCGCAGTAAATTAAAGTCACCAGTGTGGGATTGCTTTGAGGAATGTACTGATGACAAAAGGTATGCGGTGTGCAGGTTATGCAGCAAAAGATTGAGCCGTGGGAAAAGTCTGAGCAAGATGGGTACCTCATCCCTCCAGGGCCACCTGAGAAGCCGCCACTGCCGCGAGTATGCGGACTTTAAGAGGAAGCAGGCACTGCTGGCAGGGGTTCCTGAGAGCAGAAGGCCCACCAGCGCAGCAGCATCCTCCCTCCCTCAGGGTCGTGAATCCCCCACAGCAGCAGCAGTAGTAGCACGCAAGCGCTCTTCCACCTCGGCTGCTCAGGACACAGACATTGAGGCTGGCAGCCAGTGTTCGTCTCTCTCCTCTGCCTCCCCTGCATCCCAGCGTCGTCAGACCCTGCTGAGCGACACCTTTCAGGGTCTGACCAAGCCTCTGCCTCCAAGCCACAGGCGGATCCGCAAACTAAATGGCTTGCTGGCCCGGGCCATGGCATCACAACTGCTTCCCTACTCCCTGGTGCAGGAGGGGAGCGCCATGCGGACGCTGCTCCAATTTGGCATCCCCGAGTGGCAAGTCCCCAGTCGCCACTATTTCAGCAGGAGCGCGATCCCAGCACTCCACAAGTTTGCGGTGGAAAACGTGGCCCGTTCCCTGGACTACTCTGTGGGCAAGCGGGTCCACGTGACCATGGACTCGTGGAGTAGCAGATTTGGGACAGGTCGCTACCTGTCCTTTACGGCCCACTGGGTGACACTGATGGAAGGGAGGGAGGACAAGAGCGCATCAGCCCAGCTAGTGGTGCCACCACGCGGGATCAGGGGGGATGCAGAAGGGTCCTGTCACGA
This sequence comes from Hyperolius riggenbachi, assembly GCF_040937935.1. Taxonomy (NCBI): domain Eukaryota; kingdom Metazoa; phylum Chordata; class Amphibia; order Anura; family Hyperoliidae; genus Hyperolius; species Hyperolius riggenbachi. The sequence goes on from NC_090651.1 coordinate 275,598,717, forward strand.
CACTCCCTCAGCACCCGGAAAGCAAGCCCGCCTCGGCAGCAGCAGCGCCAAGCCTCGGCACTGCCAAGCCCTTTTAAAATTGGTGACCCTGGGGAAGGAGAGGCTTACGGCCACCAACGTCCTGGCCGCCCTCAGGAAGCAGGAGCGGAGGTGGCTGACCCCCAGAGGCCTGGAAGTGGGGTATGTGGCAGCCGATAACGGGGCCAACCTGGTGGCAGCAGTGCAGCAGGGAAACCTCCAGCACATCCCCTGCTTGGCCCACGTGCTCAATCTTGTGGTGCAGCGCTTCTTGCGCACCTACCAGGGGATGAGCGAGCTGCTGCAGGATGCCCGGGCGGTGGTACGCTTTTTCCGCCTGTCAGCCACTGCCTCTGCACTCTTGTCCACCTTACAGCAGCAGTATGGAAGGCCACAACACCGGATGATCATCGACATGCCAGTTCGCTGGAATTCGACTCTGGCCATGTTGGAGCGGCTGTGTCAGCACAGGCTGGCTCTTAGGGCCTACATGCTAGACCCAAGTGTTCTCAGCAACCAGCAAGTCCCCATGATTACTGCCACTCAGTGGACACTGATGCAGCAAGTATGCCTGGTGCTGAGTCCCTTCCTGGAGGCAACCAAGATGGTCAGTGAGGAGCGGGCCTCTGTGTGCCAGTGGGTGCCCTTGGTTTGTCTACTGGAGCAGGCAATGGACAATTTAATTGAGCGTGGGGATGAAGCCCTGAGGCAGTTGGAAGAACAGGAGCAGATGGCAGCACAGTCCAGCTCAGAGGAGGGCTCACAGCAGGTAGTGGAAGAGTTGGAGGTCCCTAACCTGAATGAGGAGGAGGAGGAGGAGCAGAGTGCAGCAGGCGTTGTACGTGGATGGCGGTTTGAGGAGGACAACGACATGGCACAGGAAGAGGACAGGCATGCGTTATGGGACAATGGCGAGGACGAGGAAGATCTTGCTGGCAGGGCCCACTTGTTTCCCATGGCTGTGCACATGTTGCGCTGCCTTCGCAGGGACCCCCGGGTGATCCAGATGCGTTCAAGGGAGGACATCTGGATTACCTTGATGCTTGATCCCCGTCTGAAGGGGAAGCTGGGAGACTTAATGACGCCATCCACCACCGAGCAACGCACAAGGGAGTTGAAGGAGGCCCTTGTGCGCAGACTACTGGAAGCATTCCCCCAGCATTCCACCCCCACTGTAACTGCTCTGCCAAGCCAGCAAGAGGTGCCTGCCATTGCCACTAGCAGCACAACAACAACCACCAGCAGCAGCAGCAGCAACTGGCGCCCCGGAGACCTGAAGAGCCTAAGCAAGAGCCTGTATGCAGTGCAGCAGCCCAGAACAGAGGTGCCCGCCACAGCATCCACCACCAACCAGCACAAGCAACGACTGACCACCATGGTGTCTGACTATATGGGGTCATCCAGCGGGCTCAATGACACCGACAGCCCCGTGGACCCCTTGGAGTACTGGGTCAAGAGACTGGACATCTGGAGCGAGCTTTCCCAGTACGCCCTGGAACTCCTATCCTGCCCTCCTTCCAGTGTCCTCTCAGAGAGATGCTTTAGTGCGGCCGGTGGCGTGGTCACAGAGAAGCGCTCTCGGCTCTCCCACGCCTCTGTGGACAAACTCACCTTCCTGAAAATCAACCAGGCTTGGGTGGAAGGTGAGTTCCTGGCCCCTATTGTCGGACACAGGGGGACATGAAGTGGCTGCTGCATGTGCTGTTGTTAACTATGCCTGCCTTTATAAAGACATTTACTACCTGCCTAGTGCCTACCTTGGTTAATTTTTTGGTGTTATGGTACTACTACCAGTAAGTTGCCATGGTCCTCCTTCTGAGCTGCTGAACTGACCGCCCGCTTTGTCCTCCTGACTCAGTCGCTACTACACTCTGCGTTCACACTGCCCGGGTCGCCGGGTGCATTTAATTTTTTGGCCAGCACTATGACGCTGTGCTACTTCTACTGTGCTGCTGCTGCTGAACTGACCGCCCGCTTTGTCCTCCTGACTCAGTCGCTACTACACTCTGCATTCACACTGCCCGGGTCACCGGGTGCATTTAATTTTTTGGCCAGCACTATGACGCTGTGCTACTACTACTGTGCTGCTGCTGCTGAACTGACCGCCCGCTTTGTCCTCCTGACTCAGTCGCTACTACACTCTGCGTTCACACTGCCCGGGTCGCCGGGTGCATTTAATTTTTTGGCCAGCACTATGACGCTGTGCTACTACTACTGTGCTGCTGCTGCTGAACTGACCGCCCGCTTTGTCCTCCTGACTCAGTCGCTACTACACTCTGCGTTCACACTGCCCGGGTCGCCGGGTGCATTTAATTTTTTGGCCAGCACTATGACGCTGTGCTACTACTACTGTGCTGCTGCTGCTGAACTGACCGCCCGCTTTGTCCTCCTGACTCAGTCGCTACTACACTCTGCGTTCACACTGCCCGGGTCGCCGGGTGCATTTAATTTTTTGGCCAGCACTATGACGCTGTGCTACTACTACTGTGCTGCTGCTGCTGAACTGACCGCCCGCTTTGTCCTCCTGACTCAGTCGCTACTACACTCTGCGTTCACACTGCCCGGGTCGCCGGGTGCATTTAATTTTTTGGCCAGCACTATGACGCTGTGCTACTACTACTGTGCTGCTGCTGCTGAACTGACCGCCCGCTTTGTCCTCCTGACTCAGTCGCTACTACACTCTGCGTTCACACTGCCCGGGTCGCCGGGTGCATTTAATTTTTTGGCCAGCACTATGACGCTGTGCTACTACTACTGTGCTGCTGCTGCTGAACTGACCGCCCGCTTTGTCCTCCTGACTCAGTCGCTACTACACTCTGCGTTCACACTGCCCGGGTCACCGGGTGCATTTAATTTTTTGGCCAGCACTATGACGCTGTGCTGCTACTACTACCACCAGTATGTTGCCGTGGTCCTTCTGTGCTGCTGAACTGACCGCCCGCATAGTCCTTCTCCTGACTCAGTCGCTACCACCACTGCACTCTGCGTTCACACTGCCCATGTCCACTGACAACTCTGCTGCGATGTCATTGCTAATTGCTGCAAAAAAAAAAAAAAAAAAATTACAAAAAACTCTCTGGAGCCTTTTTGCCGCCAGCCACTCATCCTCCTCCAGCGGTACCTTCGCCGCCAACTGCCATTGGAACTCGCCTTCACCTCTTTGACTGCTTAACGCGTATATCCCTTTTTAAAACCACTTATTACCAATTAATAGCCCCATTTAAAGTGTTGATTTCACTTTAAAATCCATTTTCTCTAGAAAAATTTTTTTTTGGGGAATTTTTTATGTTGAAGTTATGTTGCCCCTTATCACCTCGATAATCCATGCTATTTGGGGGACTGTAGCATGTATGGGGGCTTTGTTATTAACGTTAAAAGAAAATCCGCCTCCGGGCGTGAATCCGCGCGTGATTACGCCATTCACGGGAAAAAAATCCGCGTGGTTGCGTGGACGCGGACGAAAATCCGCATGCGGCGGGGCCGAATGCGGATTTTTTTTTGCAACCACGCGGATTTCTGAATTCGTGGATGAGGCACATCCGAGCATCCCTGTAAATACCCGGGGCTTCTATCAGCCCCCAGCAGATGTCCTGTGCCCACGCTGGGACAAAATAATCCTCCGGTCCCCCACCGTTGTGCATTTTAGTTTTCGCCAACTGAGTTTGTCGTAGGCCACTGTGCCAAAGCGGCCCTACACATGCACGTCCTTGTTTGCGCTCCAGTTGCCAGGAGCGTCCTGTGCAGGCGCAGTACGAGGTTTTCAAAGTAAGTATTTGTATAGATACTTATTTCAATGTTAAACAAAAAAATAAATACAATAAAATTTGATAAACAATTCTCCTAACTGAATGGATATCTTGTGATCTGCACACTCCGGTTTGAATCCATTGGTAACCTTTGCTCAGATTCCCAAAGCATTTTTTTTATGTTTCTTTTTAAATATACCTGCATTTGTTTTTGTTTTTTTTATATAATTCATTTTATATTTACTTCAATAATTTTTGTGAATTGCCAAAAGAGTTATGCCTTCAAATATAAATGCAGATGTTTGCGAATATGTAGTAACAGGTCATCGTCAGAAATGGCTCACACGATTATCAGGAACTTCCCAGGATTCCTTGCCCTCCCATTATGAGACAAACCTGCTATGGTGACATGGATGCCATTTGACTGCTTTGTTATTATGGCACGTAGACAGTTCCATTAATTTGCACTTCCATGACAATACTATAATTATTTAGTAAGTACCCTTTATAGTAAACTCCAAGGGACCGCTAAAAGTAGTTTACTATATCTGAAGTTTACTATATCAGAAATTGTTACATTCAAACATATAAAGCAGTGTTTCTCAAACCTGTCCTCGTGACTCCCCAATGGTGCATGTTTTGCAGGCAACCTCACCTATGCACAGGTGGGGTAATTAGTGTCTCAGTTACATGGAATCCACCTAGCTGTGACACTAATTACCCCACCTGTGCATAGGTGAGGCTGCCTGCAAAACATGCACCGTTAAAGGTGGCCACTAATCATACAATTTGCGGAACGATCAATTAGGAACGATTCTTTGTATGAACGATCGTAAATGATTGTTTGGGACCACTGATGGAAAAAAAATCTTCTAACCAATCTGATCAGATTGATGGGATCGAACCAAAATTCGAATCGATTTTAATTAATCTGAACTAATTGATTAGGAGATTTTTGTCCATTAGTGGTCCCAAATGATCATTTACGATCGTTCATACGAAGAATTGATCGTAATTGATTGTTCAGAAAATTGTATCATTAGTGGCCACCTTTAGGGAGTAGAGATGGCCCAAACGGTTCACCGGCGAACGGTTCCCGGCGAACTTCCGGGGTTCGCGATCGCGGAGAACCCTGAACTTTTCCGGAAGTTTGATTCGCCCCCATAGTACATCATTGGGGTCAACTTTGACCCTCTACATCAGAGGTCCCCAACCTGGGGGCCGCGGCCCCCTGGTGGTCCGTGGGCAAATTTCTGGGGGGCCGCGGCGGAGCTGGCCTTTCTCCCTCTCCCCCCCCCCCCGCTGCCGCCGCTCCTGTTCAGTGGTGTACGGTCCATTGAGCGCAAGGGGGAGTGCGCTCCGGGTGACAGGCGGGGAGGGGGTGTCAAAAAGGCCAGCCACAGTTAGATATCAGGCCAGCAGTACCTGCTCCGCCTACCTCCTCTTCATTGTTTGGCTGCAGCTGGTTTAGACCCCCGTTGGCCCCGCCTCCGTCATTCCGGCTCGTAATTTCAATTCCTGCGGAAACCAGGGCAGCACATGGGGCACACAGTCTTCCTGCTAGGGAGGGAGGATCGTATTCCTGCAGGATCGCCGCTGCTGTCACCCCCAGTGGCCCCACTGAACTGTCAGATGCTGCTGCTAAAGAATGGATGTGCTGGCTGCTCCACCGCTACATGAGGAGGATCCGGAGGCTGTCTGGGTCTCACCCATGCTGCTCTTCCGGCTCCTCAGCACGTGAACTCTGCACCGCCGCGATGCCAGTTCTCTGCTGCACCCTGGGAACCCAGAGGCTGGCCCAACTGCATTTTCCACCATCCGGATCATTACACCGGGGAAGAGAGAGGCCTCATCGCCACAACTCCTCCACCACTGCTGAGGCAATGAGAGCCAGATGCCACTGATTTATCGCCGACCGCTGGGCCAGGCCACCAGTCCAGGTACACCATGGCTGGCCTCAGCTCTGAGCCACAACACCTTCCACTGCGGGCAGTATATCACTGGACATCCCTAACGGCTGCCAGTGTCTCTCTCTCTCTTCCTCCTGTCTGTCTCTCTGCTCTCTCTCTCTCTTCCTCCTGTCTGTCTCTCTGCTCTCTCTCTCTCTCTTCCTCCTGTCTGTCTCTCTGCTCTCTCTCTCTTCCTCCTGTCTGTCTTTCTGCTCTCTCTCTCTTCCTCCTGTCTGTCTCTCTGCTCTCTCTCTTCCTCCTGTCTCTCTCTCTTTCTCCTGTCTCTCTCTCTCTCTCTCCTGTCTATACTGGGGTAACTATACTTGCTATACTGGGGTAACTGTACTTGCTATACTGGGGTAACTATACTTGCTATACTGGGGTAACTATACTTGCTATACTGGGCTAACTGTACTTGCTATACTGTGGTAACTGTACTTGCTATACTGTGGTAACTGTACTTGTTATACTGTGGTAACTGTACTTGCTATACTGGGCTAACTGCCGCCGCCACTAGCCACGCCCCTCCTAGCCCCCCCCCCCACCGCCGCCCCGCGGGGCCCCGGAGAAAATTTTGGTCGGTATAGTGGGCCCCGGGCTCAAAAAAGTTGGGGACCCCTGCTCTACATCACAGTCAGCATGCACATTGCAGCCAATCAGGCTACACTCCCTCCTGGAGGCCCTCCCCCCTTATAAAATGCAGGCAGCGTCAGGCATTGGACTCACTCGTGTGCCTGCAGTAACTAGAGAAGGGAGAGCTGCTGCAGACTCTCATAGGGAAAGCTTAGTTATGCTCTAGTAGGCTTGTTAGCTTGCTCCTGGCTGATTCTTATTGCTAAAAAAGCACCCCTGAAAAGCTCTTTTGAGAGCTAATCTTGTTCTTGTGATCTATTTTTTTGTGTGTGTGTGTGTGTGGCCCACTTGCATTATATTTATATACAGCCCTGTCAGTCAGTCGCAGCTGGCCTTTGGCCCCTTAATTCCTACTGTGCCACTGCCAGGCCCAGCACATTCAGTGACTACCTGTGTGTGTGACAGGCAGCTGCACATTTGTAATCCCAATCACTACACCTGTTCACTGTTTAGTCCACCTACCTACCTACCTACATGAGCGCACGCATTGTTAATGCCACCAGTCATTGCACCTGTTCACGGTACCTATGTGTGTGTGTGACAGGTGCACATTTGTAATACCCAGCAGCACTGCATATACCTACCTACCTGTTGTTCAGTGCACCCACCTACCTACGTGAGCGCACGGAGTGTGATATACCACTCTATGCATACCTGTTAACTGCACTTGTGTGACTGCACATTGTATTAGTCAAGTCAGTGCATACCTTTCACTTCACCCCCCCCCCCCCCTCCCGATATGGACAAAACAGGTAGAGGCTGAGGCAGAGGAAGACCCAGAGGAAGGCCACCCGGCAAGTCTGTTCGAGGTCGTGCTGATGTGATTTCGTGCGGCCCTGGACCAAAGTACAGTGCTCAGAAGAAGGCACGTCCCATCAACTCCCAAGATTGTCAGGACGTGGTTGACTATTTAACACAGAACACCTCATCTTCCGCAGCCACCAGCGCTACTACTAGCACCACATCCGTTCCATTTGACACTTTGCAGGAGTTATTTGGTGGGGAATTAACCGATTCACAGCAACTACTGTTACAACAAGATGAAGGTGCTAAGCAAGTTACACCACTTCATATGTCTAAGTTAGGCGACACTATGGACGTAAGGTGTGAGGAGGAGGATGATGAAGTACCTGCTGTTGGTGCAGTTTATGAGGTGTCTGAGGCAAGCGAAGCTGGGCAGGATGATTATGATGATACGGATGTCACATGGGATCCTAAGAGACAAGATGACCAAGGGGACAGTTCAGAGGGGGCGTCAGAGAGGAGTAGGAGGAGATGAGTTCCTGAAAGAAGCAGGGGGAGCTCGTTGTCAGAAACAGCTGGTGGCAGTGTCCAGCGTCATCTATCGCCACCTATGTACAGCCAGCCAACATGCCCTTCAACGTCAGCTGCTGATGCCACCATAGTGCCATCACCCCAGGGGGGCTCAGCGGTTTGGAAATTTTTTTGTGTGTCTGCCTTAGATGAGAGCAATGCTGTCTGTTCTCTCTGCTGCCAAAAATTGAGCCGTGGAAAGGCCAACACTTACGTAGGGACAACTGTTTTACGAAGGCACGTGCAGAAAAGGCACAAACTGACCTCTAGCTACGCCACTGAGCCATGCACTAGCAAGTCACAGATGACAGGCAATTCCTTCAGTAATCAGGCAGCAGCTTACACAGGAAATTTTGATCTCATCACCTAGTGCTTTTGAGGTAATCCACGCAGACTCAGAGAAGTGTGCAGATGCTACAAGTAGCTGCCAGCCTGTCCACCAACCACTGCTCATGGGTCTTCAACTGACATAAGACACATGTGCCCACCCACTTTCCACTATAGCCGGATACAGAATACGGCAAACCTCTCAAAAGAAAAAAGACTAGCCTGACAAGCACCACACCATGCCAAAGTGTATAAATGTATGAAAGGTATATCTTTATTGAAACAACACAAGATAAAACCATATAAAAACAAAACCATGGGTCTGGGGTCCCAAATGATGATAAACAGTAAATAAATGCACCAGCGCTGATAATGTAATACAAGATAATAACACAGTGCATATAGTGGTTAATGCGATACAAAATGATAGCACAGTGCATTTAAAGGTTATATAATAACAAAAAGCTCTCTGCAGTGCCAGATGATGTAATATGACAATAAACAGTGACAATGATCCAATGTTCCAAGATTGTATATATACATGAAATATATTATATAGTGCAAAATAGCAATGAGGTAGTATGTATAACAAGCAATAATGCAAAAACAAAGTGACACGTGCACCTGTGACAAAATATATTTTTGTAAATGTATATACTTGTGCAAAACACGCAATACAATGGTAAATACTGTGGAAATAACAGGGAATAATTAAGAATAGATGCGCCAAAATGGCGTGGTGAAACACAAGAGTGCAGAGGAACAGCGGAATACTCACAATGGAAGGCACGAGAGAGAAAAAATGGGACCCCCAGACGCAGGGAACGCCTTAGTGCACCTCGCGGGAAACCGCCCGCTTCTGAGGAGGCTAGTGCAATGAGCGTATTAGCTGCCCTTTAACCTAACCGGGAAGGAAATGACGTAGTAGCGAAAAAACCCCGGACATGACGCGGCCGCGTCAAGACGCCGGCTACGCTGGGTCGCCATGGCGACCCAGACGCAGCGGCGCTGTCCAAAAGAGCCGAATAGGAAGGAAGTGAAGCTGGGGCATGCGCGCAATAGGTAACATAAAATGGGGGCAAGGGAAGAGATGTATCAACAAAGATAAAAGATAAAGTAATAGTAAGTAAATAAACAATAAACAATACAAAAGGAAGCAATGGAAGGAATGGACATATCTACATATCAAATGTTCACATTATAAAGTCATTAGGGTAGCAACACTGACACCCCATGGTGAAAAAGAACAGCTACTAAGAAGACTGAATATGACATATATGTATGGATCAAATCATGCAATCTTCAGTCCCGAGGCTCCTTAAGTCTTCCGTGCGTGTACATACGCATATTGCCCTGAAAAGGCTGCAGGGATAAAGATGAAAGAAAGAAGAAAGACAAAAGGAGAGAGGGGAGAAAAAATATATATTGAATTAGTAATGGCATAGAAACTAAACAATTATATACATTTATATCTCTGCATCCATGGAGATCCATAGACAGCCAGGAAACCACCAAAGAGGAGACCAAATGAGCCAATGGAAACCAGGGAAGGCACATACTTGATGCCATAGAAAGGGATGTATATACATGTACATATCTGTATATGCATTGCACACACACGCACATGTAAGTGCTACAGGGTGAAAAAAGGATAACACCAAAGTACGAAGAGTGAGAAGTGATAACAAAAGGTAGCACCCAGAAAAAGGCAGAGGGAGGCCATGAACCAATGGACACCTGTATACAAAGAAGAAAAGGACCAGAGCAGAGTATTTAGAGACAAGAAATCCAAATGAAGGAGGGAGCGAACGTGAATATCCAACATGTGTGACGCACAAGACAAATGTGAATACATAGATATTTATGCGTTCACAAAACGTAGGACATGTCCCCATCGAGAGCATACAAAAAATAATAATATATAGGTGGAACAAGGGGTCAAAGGGGGCTCAATGAACGAGTCAATGAAGAAAGCTACTAAACGAAAAATCTTCGTTAGGCCTCCAGGTGTTTGTGTGCCCATTTCAAAGATCCACCTTGCTTCTGCTCTAAGTAGAGACTGGGTAATGTCTCCTCCTCGTGTAGGGACGAAAATCCTTTGCAAACCAGTGACTTTCCAACCGACTGTACTACTATTATGGTGTAGAAGGGCATGTGAGGCCACAGGAGTAATCTGTTTACCCTCCAAATGGTCTTTGGCTGAAAGCCTAATAGTCGAGAAGTGCTTCTGTATGCGTAGTTTTAACATATTCTTTGTTTGGCCGATGTATTTAAGGCCACAAGGGCATTCTAAAAGATAGATAACACCAGGTGTAAGACAGTTGACAAATAGTTTTAAATTGAAATATCTCGTATGTGAGGCATTCCATACTTGTTTGGTGGGAGTCATTGTTGGACAGATGTTACAGCTATTGCAAGGATAACTGCCTTTTACTTTAACTGGACATTTTTGTTGCCTACTATAATGACTTCTGCAGACCATATTCCTTAGAGTAGGGGCTCTCTTTGCAGTGAGTGAGGCATGTTCTGTGATGTATTCTCTTATTATTGAGTCACTGCGGATTATTGCCCAATGGTTATTTAAGATATTGCGTATCTGGGTCCATCGGTTGTTGTACATCGTACAAAACCTAACCAATTCCTCTTTTTTCTTTACCTTGGGCTGCAGTAGATCAACTCTTTTGCTGGATCTCGCTCTGGATAATGCCCTTTTGATGGTACTCTTGGGGTATCCTCTCTTATGGAAGCGTTGTGACAATTGCTCTGCTTCTTTCTCAAAATCGGATGAGTTTGTGCAATTTCGTCTCAAACGAAGGAATTGGCCAACCGGAATGTTACGTTTCAATGCATCTGTATGAAAAGAGTCGAAATGTAAAAGGCTGTTAACAGCTGTTTCCTTGCGGTATAGTGAGGTGTAAATGACACCTTGCTCATTTATTGTTATTTTCAAGTCCAAAAAATTAACCTCATTTCGAGAATAATTAGCGGTCAAGAAGATGTTATGATCATTGTTATTCAGTTCGGAAACAAATGTTTGAGCCTTCTCCATACTCCCATTCCATAATATCAGTATGTCGTCCACATATCTAAAATAGCCCAAGATATTGTCATGATGCACTTTCGTTTTTGAGGACCACACAACTTCTCTTTCCCACCAGCCTAAAAAAAGGTTAGCGATTGAGGGGGCACATTTGGCCCCCATCGAAACACCATGGATTTGTAAATAATATTTACCATTGAACGTAAAGAAATTATGCTTGAGAACGTAATCCAGTAGCTGGAGGAGAAAGGCGTTGAAATCATCCCTCACAGTTGAAGTGGTCCTGAGAAAGTATCTAACAGACGATAAGGCATCTCTGTGGTCGATGTTTGTATATAGGGATTCAACATCGCAGGTGATGAGCAGGGAATCTGGTGGTAAAACAACATCATCTAATTTAGTGATCAGATCTGACGAATCTTTTACATATGAATCCAAACTGGTCACATGGTCTTGTAAAAAGAAATCAATAAAGGAACAACAACGCTCTAACAAGCTGCCAATACCTGCTACTATGGGTCTCCCAGGCGTTGCCTCCCTATTTTTGTGTACCTTGGGCAACAAATACAGAGTGGGCGTAATTGGATTCTTCACTGTCAGAAATTGCCATTCTCTAAGCGAAATAAGACCCATCCGTTTGGCATCCCCAAGAATAGAGTCCAGTTTACCCTTAAACAAAGTAGTTGGATTGTCATAGAGTTTGCGATAAAATTTCTTATTGCCAAGTTGTTTATTGACCTCTTTCTCATATAAAATGGTCGGCCAGATCACTATGTTGCCCCCCTTGTCTGCTTCTTTTATGACTATATCTGTCTGTGCTCTTAATACCTGTAGTGCTTTCCTTTCATCCCTCGACAGATTATCCTGTATATTCGAAGTTCTCTGGATCTTCTTTAGATCCTGGAGCATCATTTCGAAGAAGACCTTAACCTGTGGACATAATGCAAAAGAAGGCATAAAATATGAAGGGGACCTAAAGCCAGTCTGGGGTCGGTCCTCTTGCGAAGGGTCACTTTCGCTCACCAAGTCAAGTAGATCTTGCAAGACTTGTCGGTCTATTGCCTCAGGGAGAAACAGAGCACTTTGTAATTGCTGGGACGTCTGCTTCTTGTTATGATATGCATATTTTAAGGTAAGTTTACGACAAAAAAGATAGAGATCCTTGACCAGTTCAAACAAATCAAACTCTTTAGTTGGAGAAAAAGACAAGCCTCTACTCAAGACCTTAGCTTCAATGGGTGTAAGGGGTTCATCAGACAGATTGATGATTTGTAAATCCTCCGCTACCGTTGGGTCTCCGGGCTCCCCAAAGGTCTTTTCTTTTTGTTCGGGGATTGAACATAACTGGTTAACCTTCTTCTGATATCTCCTACCACCCCTTCGCTTTCGCTTCCTGATTCTAAAAAATCGGATGCATCAGAGGATTGGTTACTGTATGGTCTGGCAAGTTGTTCGCCCCCAACGGCTCCTTCCTTTGGCTTATTTTTAGGGAGTCTTTTGGGATTTTTTCCATATTTGCGTCCCCTACGATTACCTCTATGTCTCCATAGATATGCTTTATTTTGATCGTAATCCTCTCTATCCCGCTGCAACTTTTTCTTCTTTGCATCAATGGTGTCATGTTCTACCCTAGCAACATCTTTCTGCAATTGTGTTAAAAAAGGCTGAACCAGGGTAAGGGAGTCAAATTTATCTAGCTCCTGGAGGAGATTATTGATGCGATTTTTGAGTATGGGTAGCAGTTTTTTGTCATGACCCAACAGCATTTGTATAATGATAACAGAACATTTTGCTAGTCCTGCTTCCCAATCACCCCTTTCCTTGAGATCAACCCTCCATGATGGAAAAATGTTAATGCGCAAGCCCCTAGGGTAGATGCCTTCTCTACAGTAATGTTCCAAACTGTGGATATTCCACCACAGTTTGATGTAATCAGCATGTGCATCCTTAATTTCTACACATAGTTTCCTGAACTCTGGGGACACTGAAGCTTGGGAACTGTCTCTATTCTCCGATGTAGCAAACACTGAGTTCAATTGAGAGCTCCATGTCTGTTCCATACGATTGAGGACCTCCATGGTAGAAATAAGCCAAATCTCTCAAAAATAATCATATATGTCCACACATATAGGTACACTCAAAGAAGGAGTAAAGTAGCCAAGAGTATGTCAGTATGCACCACAAAAACTGATCAATGAAAAGAAAAGAACTGGAATAATTCGCTTCCAAGCATAAAGTGTGCTGTCGTTCCTAGAAATAAGCAGAGAAAACGCTTAATGAATCAATTGATACATATATTTTGGAAACAAGCACCACTATAATAAAAGTGAGTAATAAGGTCTGGGTGTGCTATAGGCTATAGAAATTGGCAAACCTCTCAAAAGAAAAAAGACTAGCCTGACAAGCACCACACCATGCCAAAGTGTATAAATGTATGAAAGGTATATCTTTATTGAAACAACACAAGATAAAACCATATAAAAACAAAACCATGGGTCTGGGGTCCCAAATGATGATAAACAGTAAATAAATGCACCAGCACTGATAATGTAATACAAGATAATAACACAGTGCATATAGTGGTTAATGCGATACAAAATGATAGCACAGTGCATTTAAAGGTTATATAATAACAAAAAGCTCTCTGCAGTGCCAGATGATGTAATATGACAATAAACAGTGACAATGATCCAATGTTCCAAGATTGTATATATACATGAAATATATTATATAGTGCAAAATAGCAATGAGGTAGTATGTATAACAAGCAATAATGCAAAAACAAAGTGACACGTGCACCTGTGACAAAATATATTTTTGTAAATGTATATACTTGTGCAAAACACGCAATACAATGGTAAATACTGTGGAAATAACAGGGAATAATTAAGAATAGATGCGCCAAAATGGCGTGGTGAAACACAAGAGTGCAGAGGAACAGCGGAATACTCACAATGGAAGGCACGAGAGAGAAAAAATGGGACCCCCAGACGCAGGGAACGCCTTAGTGCACCTCGCGGGAAACCGCCCGCTTCTGAGGAGGCTAGTGCAATGAGCGTATTAGCTGCCCTTTAACCTAACAGAATACGGCAGGGGTAAAAAAAAAACAGGTTTACTTTAAACAGAAGTTCTTTTATATCAGAGTTTACTATATCAGGCATTACTGACATATACTTATAATGGGGCTTGGCAGGGACCTGGACACTTAGTTTACTATACCCAAATGTTTACTATAATGAGATTATACTGTATTTAATCATCTCCAGACTTGATTACCTTGTGCAAAGGTTAAAGAGAAACCTTAAACCAGGAACTGAACTTTATCCCAATCAGTAGCTGATACCCCCTTTTCCATGAGGAATCTTTTCCTTTTCTCAACGGATCATCAGGGGGCGCTGTATGGCTGATATTGTGGTGAAACCCTTCCCACAGTGTTGTGTCAGGACCATGATTCTGACATCACACTGTGGGAGCCTTGTTGCATTGTGGGAAATAACAGCTGTTTACTGCTGTTTCCAACTGCCAAAAAAACAAGCAGCATCTCCTTTCACTGACATTACCTGCCAGCAGTAAAAATGTCACCATGTGATAAATGTCAGAATGTAAATCAAGGAGAGGAAAGATTTTACAATGGGCAAACACTGACTAAATCATTTATACATAATTATTGTAAAAATGAAGCACGTTTTTAATTACTTTACCGGGGACCAGGAGGCAGCGGCGGCGAACGGCTGACGCCGGAGCTGCAGCGAGGGACATGCTGGGAGCTTGGGGCTGGAGGAAGCCCCGGGTAAGTAGCACTTATTTTCATTATTTCTCCTGATGACTCCATTCAGGTATGTTTACATAGAGCAAGGAAATTAACTAAAGTCTTAATTTCAGCCCATCTCTAATTGGAAAATGGTAAGTTTAAAGTGGATACCAGTGGCATAGATAGAATATGAATTGACTTAGCAATTTACATGCTCATGCAATGCACACTGTGTATAGTCCATTAGCACTGAGACAAAGTCAGAGGGTGGAGCACCAAAGCAAAGTTAATAGAAAACACATCAAGTACTGTCTGCCCCCCCCCCCCCCCCCTCTTCCCTAGGGCCCCATAGCAGTTGCTATAGCTATTTACTACTACGCTCCTAAGTGGGGTCATCACTAATGGCCTTATATCTTATACACACCCCCCCCCCCCCCATAAATGTTTCAACCTTTTACCTTATTAGGCAATAACCCACTTATCAGAATGTTATAACTGTGGGCGAGGTTTAGTTAGGTAGTATTGTTGTTGCACCTTCTACAGTGGCTTGCAAAAGTATTCGGCCCCCCTTGAAGTTTTCCACATTTTGTCACATTACTGCCACAAACATGAATCCATTTTATTGGAATTCCACATGAAAGACCAATACAAAGTGGTGTACACGTGAGAAGTGGAACGAAAATCATACATGATTCCAAACATTTTTTACAAATCAATAACTGCAAAGTGGGGTGTGCGTAATTATTCGGCCCCCTGAATCAACACTTTGTAGAACCACCTTTTGCTGCAATTACAGCTGCCAGTCTTTTAGGGTATGTCTCTACCAGCTTTGCACATCTAGAGACTGAAATATTTTCCCATTCTTCTTTGCAAAAGTGCTCCAGCTCAGTCAGATTAGATGGACAGCGTTTGTGAACAGCAGTTTTCAGATCTTGCCACAGATTCTCGATTGGATTTAGATCTGGACTTTGACTGGGCCATTCTAACACATGGATATGTTTTGTTTTAAAACATTCCATTGTTGCCCTGGCTTTATGTTTAGGGTCATAGTCCTGCTGGAAGGTGAACCTCCGCCCCAGTCTCAAGTCTTTTGCAGACTCCAAGAGGTTTTCTTCCAAGATTGCCCTGTATTTGGCTCCATCCATCTTCCCATCAACTCTGACCAGCTTCCCTGTCCCTGCTGAAGAGAAGCACCCCCAGAGCATGATGCTGACACCACCATATTTGATAGTGGGGATGGCGTGTTCAGAGTGATGTGCAGTGTCAGTTTTCCGCCACACATAGCGTTTTGCATTTTGGCCAAAATGTTGCATTTTGGTCTCATCTGACCAGAGCACCGTCTTCCACATGTTTGCTGTGTCCCCACATGGCTTGTGGCAAACTGCAAGACCTCTTATGCTTTTCTGTTAACAATGGCTTTCTTCTTGCCACTCTTCCATAAAGGCCAACTTTGTGCAGTGCAGGACTAATAGTTGTCCTATGGACAGATTCCCCCACCTGAGCTGTAGATCTCTGCAGCTCGTCCAGAGTCACCATGGGCCTCTTGACTGCATTTCTGACCAGCGCTCTCCTTGTTCGGCCTGTGAGTTTAGGTGGACGGCCTTGTCTTGGTAGGTGTACAGTTGTGCCATACTCCTTCCATTTCTGAATGATCGCTTGAACAGTACTCCGTGGGATGTTTAAGGCTTTGGAAATCTTTTTGTAGCCTAAGCCTGCTTTAAATTTCTCAATAACTTGATCCCTGACCTGTCTGGTGTGTTCTTTGGACTTCATGGTTTTGTTGCTCCCAATATTCTCTTAGACAACCTCTGGGGCCCTCACAGAGCAGCTGTATTTGTACTGACATTAGATTACACACAGGTGCACTCTATTTAGTCATTAGCACTCATCAGGCAATGTCTATGGGCAACTGACTGAACTTAGACCAAAGGGGGCTGAATAATTACGCACACCCCACTTTGCAGTTAGTGATCTGTAAAAAATGTTTGGAATTTTGTACGATTTTCATTCCACTTCTCACGTGTACACCACTTTGTATTGATGTAATCGTCACACAGCAGAGGCGCCAAAAAGTGTAAAAGAATTATTTTTTAAAATAGTTAAAAAACGGGGGGATGTGGGTGGATTCACCTCCCTCAAGCAAAGACCAGCCAATGAGCCGTTATCAGACAGCAATATAATTTAGCATTACCTGGAGAATCCCCAATAAATGATATTGCTGTCTGATAACGGCTCATTGGCTGGTCTTTGCTTGAGGGAGGTGAATCCACCCACATCCCCGTTTTTTAAAAAATAATTCTTTTACACTTTTTGGCGCCTCTGCTGTTTGACGATTACATTGATTGAGTCCTCCCTGGGTGGAGGGGTGTATCCCCAACTTTTTTTCCTGTCTACAGAGAGCGACATTTTAATACCTGAGTGGGGTCAGGTTATAATTCTCCCCACCTGCCATATCAGTGGTTGCCTGCATGGTAACCCAATTTTGTGAGTATATTTATTATCGATTACCTTTATTTCCAATTTTCCTGACATACTACACCATATCGGGCTCTCGGTTTCTTTTGTGTTCTTTCTAAGCTACCACTTTGTATTGGTCTTTCACGTGGAATTCCAATAACATTGATTCATATTTGTGGCAGTAATATGACAAAATGTGGAAAACTTCAAGGGGGCTGAATACTTTTGCAAGCCACTGTATATACAATGCTGTGGGGGAATGTATTCAAAGTTTTTTGTTTTTTTTTACACTCGGTTTCTCTTTAATAGCAGAATGCTGTGTGGTCATGCTAGACGGTATAAGACTCCCTGCACACTGCAAATCTATTTTGCGATTCCGATTTTCCCTGAATACATTCAACAGAAAAAGGGATAAAAAAAATGCAGCTTGCAGTAAAGATTGAGGCTACTTACACACCAGGACGTTGCGTTTAGGGGACGTTATAGGGCACATAACGTGCCCCTAACGCAACGCCTGGTGGTGTTGTAGCAGGACGCTGCCAAGAGCCGCGTTACAAGCAGCTCTTGGTGCGCCTGCTCTGTCGGAGGCGCTGCGGAGACCACGTGAGCGGAGCTCTCCATTAGAGTTGGGCGAACTGTTAGCTGAACTTCAGCCGAACTGTTCGGCTGCCCAACCTGTCATGTCGCTGTGGCTCTTACTACTTCCGGGTCGCAATGACCCGGAGTAGTACGTCTGCGCTGGCCCGGCGGAGCGCGTCCTAGATTGCGCTCCCGTTGCCGGGCACTCTCTGCGCATGTGTGTGACGTCACTCATTGCGACCCGGAAGTAGTAAGAGCCACAGCGACATGACAGGTTGGGCAGCCGAACAGTTCGGCTGAAGTTCAACTAACAGTTCGCCCAACTCTACTCTCCACATCACGTGGTCCCGCCAGCCAATCAGCGGCCGCTCCAGGAAGTAAACACTGCAAGTGCAGTCAATAATAATTAGCCATGTGCCTGGCTACGTAGCGGCCTCTCCCCGCCCCTAAAATAAAAAAACACCCGTACTGAGCATGTGCAAACAGTCTGACGCAGCTTAGCCGCGTATAAAGTACTGCATGCAGTACGTTGATCTTGACGTGAAGCGTTATTGTGTAACGCAACGTGGGCACTGTGAACAGCCCATTGATTTATCATTGCTGTGCGGTGGGGGTGCGTTACAGGCTGCTCTAACGTGCGCCTGTAACGTCCCACTGTGAAACCAGCCTAAAAATTGGAATCGGAAACGCATGCAGTGCGCAAGAGGCCTAAGCTGTACACATTTTGGAGGACATTAAAAACTGCGAGCACTTGGTGACCAACATTAATCTCAGACACAGTTGTATTAAAGAGGAACTCCAGTGAAACTAATGTAATTTAAAAAGTGCTTCTTTTTTACAATAATTATGTATAAATTATTTAGTCAGTGTTTGCCCATTGTAATATCTTTCCTCTCCCTGATTTACATTCTGATATTTATCACATGGTGACATTTTTACTGCTGGCAGGTGATGTCAGTGCAAAGAGATGCTGCTTGTTTTTTTGGCAGTTGGAAACAGCTGTAAACAGTTATTTCCCACAATGCAATGAGGTTCACAGACATGAATCTGTCAAGACCATGGTCCTGACATCTCACTGTGGGAAGGGTTTCACTGCAATATCAGCCATACAGACCCCCTTGATGATTCGTTTCAGAAAAGGAAAAGACTTCTCATGGGAAAGGGGGGTATCAGCTACTGATTGGGATGAAGTTCATCAATTCTTGGTTACAGGTTTCTCTTTAAGCAGGGAGCGACACGATACTTGGGAAGCACTGGATGCCAGCTGTAACGCACATGTCCTCCTATCAGGACACGCTTGCTTTTCCCCAGACCAGCTCCGGTAGGAAGGACTTCTGTGACAGTTTTATTCCATTGGTAGATATTTTCTGTTTAGGAAGATCTGCGCCTATAGCAAGTGTAGGTGAGAGCCACTTCCGGGTCAGAGTGAGTCACATGGGTGGTGCAGGAAGAGGTATCCTGTCACTAGTGTGGAAGTAAGGAAGGCAGCGAAGTTTCCAGCATGTCCTTGTTACGCCGCACAGCTCCGGAGCCTCCTGGCTCCGTGTTCCGGGACATCAACGCGGAGGACGAGGAACAGCAACCGGCGGAAATCGAGTCTCTCTGCATGAACTGCTACCGCAATGTGAGCGCTAGGGGGAGGGTGCACGGGGTTCAGCGCAGAGCACTGCAATGTACTGTACATGAGAAGTCTGATCCTCTACAAGGCTGCTGCCACTTCGATCTCCCACAAGTCTTTTACTTTAGGTAGCAAATTCTGACAGGTTGCATAAAATGCTCCCTGCAGAGAAAATATTTTAAAACTTCATCAGAAATTGCAACCTCTACCACTCCTCTGCCTCACATGCACCTTCCAACCTTTCTGCCAAACACTAACCTACCCTATCCTGTGGCTAAAACTACCCTCCACCTATCCCGTCTCTAACCTACCCTGTCCTGTGCCTAAAGCTATCCTCCACCCATCCCATGCCTAACCTACCTTTTTATGTAGCTAAAATTACCCCCACCCATCCCATGTGTAACATACCCTATCCTGTGCCTAAAGCTACCCTCCACCTATCCCATGCCTAACCTACCCTATCCTGTAGCCAAAACTATCTTCCACCCATCCCATGCCTAACCTACCGTATCATGTAGCTAAAACTATCCACCCATCCCATGCCTAACCTACCCTATTCTGTAGCTAAAACTACCCTCCACCCATCCCATGCCTAACCCACCCTATTCTGTAGCTAAAACTACCCTCCACCCATCCCATGCCTAACCTAACCCATCCTGCAGCTAAAACTATCCTCCATACATCCCATGCCTAACCTACTCTATTCTGCAGCTAAAACTATCCTCCACCCATCCCATGCCTAACCTACCCTATCCTGTAGCTAAAACTACCCCCCATCCATCCCATGCCTAACCTACCCTATTCTGTAGCTAAAACTACCCTCCACCCATCCCATGCCTAACCTACCCTATTCTGTAGCTAAAACTACCCTCCACCCATCCCATGCCTAACCTACCCTATCCTGCAGCTAAAACTATTCTCCACCCATCCCATCCCTAACCTACCCTGTCCAGTAGCTAAAACTATCCTCCACCCATTCCATGCCTAACCTACCCTGTCCTGTAGCTAAAACTATCCTCCACCCATCACATGCCTAACCTACCCTGTCCTGTAGCTAAAACGACCCTTCACCCATCACATGCCTAACCTACCCTATCCTGTAGCTAAAACTATCACCCACCCATCCCATGCCTAACCTACGCTATTCTGTAGCTAAAACTACCACCCACCCATCCCATGCCTAACCTACCCTATTCTGTAGCTAAAACTACCACCCACCCATCCCATGCCTAACCTACCCTATTCTGTAGCTAAAACTACCCTCCACCCATCCCATGCCTAACCTACCCTATTCTGTAGCTAAAACTACCCTCCACCCATCCCATGTGTAACCTACCCTATCCTGCAGCTAAAACTATCCTCCACCCATCCCATGCCTAACCTACCCTATCCTGCAGCTAAAACTATCCTCCACCCATCCCATGCCTAACCTACCCTATCCTGCAGCTAAAACTACCCCCCACCCATCCCATGCCTAACCTACCCTATCCTGCAGCTAAAACTACCCTCCACCCATCCCATGTGTAACCTACCCTATCCTGTAGCTAAAACTACCGTCCACCCATCCCATGCCTAACCTACCCTGTCCAGTAGCTAAAACTACCCTCCACCCATCCCATCCCTAACCTACCCTGTCCAGTAGCTAAAACTGCCCTCCACCCATCCCATGCGTAACCTAGCGTATCGTGTGCCTAAAACTACCCTTCTCCCATGCTGTGCTCAACACTAAACTACCCTCCACCCATCCTCTGCTTAACATTAGCCTCCCCTGTCCTTTTCCTAATTTTAATCTATTATCCCCTCTGCCTAACACTAACCATCTCCTGTAGGATACAAATTCTGATAGGTTGCAAAGTATGCTACCATACCTGTCACAATGATAGGTTGTGGAATTAAGCTTCAAAGAGAACACTTTGGTTTAGGACTGGCGTCATAGCATTTTATCAATATAGAAACAAGGGGCAAAGATTGCCCGTGGCGGTAGTCCCTAGACACTTAGTCATCTTACCCACATATAAAAGGATGATGGGTGGGGCCAACCCCAACAATACAATACTCCCAAAATATATCTGAACACATACGGGTTACCAGCTGCCTTAATGTGCTAATTATCAGAATTTATTAATTAATTAAGGACATACAACATCTCTAATACACATGTGAAAAGAGCAACCATGATTCAAAAATTTAAAATTGCATATGCAAAGCTAATGTAGCCATCAAAGCAGCAATGATAATTAATACTCCAGCTCAGTAATGCATATAGAAAAATTCCACACATACACACTCCAAGCATTCCGCGCTTTCACACTGGTGCCATGCAATTGATAAAGAATTTTAGTGGGGGCCCCCTTTATAATTCAACAACTCAGCGTACTCCGGGCATCAGCCACTGATAGTGGAATTAGATAACCCCTTCACTCAGTGTCCATTAATTTAGTGCTGACACAATCAGTACCCCTGGAATCGTTGTAGTTCATGCATCTATGTTAGGGGGACAAAGGGTAGATCTCACCACAGACAATTGCTGGCGTCCGCTCAACTCGCTCAATTCGCCCGTTCACCCCAGTGGTTAAGTCACCTCATCCCGAGTACAGTCCAGTTAGCTGTTTAATTCACCAGAGGCGACGGGAGGAAACAGGACGCTCACCAGCACGGAGCCACGCAGCTTGCGTTCCTGGCCGCGAAGGTGGGCGGAGCCACGCAGCTTGAGTTCCTGGCCGTGCTTCCACGCTGGTGAGCGTCCTGTTTCCTCCCATCGCCTCCGGCAAATCAAACAGCTAACTGGACTGTACTCGGGATGAGGTGACTTAACCACTGGGGTGAGCGGGCGAATGGGATGGCCCTACACCTATCTAGGCTACCCTACAGTGGTAAATGGAACAGCGATATACGCATCAAGGGAGTTGAGCGGACGCCAGCAATTGTCTGTGGTAAGATCTACCCTTTGTCCCCCTAACATAGATGCATGAACTGCAACGATTCCAGGGGTACTGATTGTGTCAGCCCTAAATTAATGGACACTGAGTGAAGGGAAAATCTAATTCCACTATCGGTGGCTGATGCCCGGAGTACGCTGAGTTGTTGAATTATAAAGGGGGCCCCCACTAAAATTCTTTATCAATTGCATGGCACCAGTGCGAAAGCGCGGAATGCTTGGAGTGTGTATGTGTGGAATTTTTCTATATGCACTACTGAGCTGGAGTATTAATTATCATTGCTGCTTTGATGGCTACATTAGCTTTGCATATGCAATTTTAAATTTTTGAATCATGGTTGCTCTTTTCATATGTGTATTAGAGATGTTGTATGTCCTTAATTAATTTAATACATTTTGATACTTAGAACATTAAGGCAGCTGGTAACCCGTATTGTTGAGATATATTTTGGGAGTGTCGTAGCATTTTATGCCACATCATTGCTGTAAAAATAGACACATTTTGTACACTTTAGAGAACGTAGAAATGGATGCGCCCACAGATTCTTTGTTGTATATAGGAACCATTCACACTTGGCATTTTGAACACTTGGCATTTTGAACAGATTTATTTTTGGAAGTCCCAACCTGCACAATTTTTCCGGACGCTGCAGATGCCAATGGAATCAATGAGCGCCTATGGTTAAGACACTTTGAGGACAGGGATGGGATTTTGCAGTTCTTAAAGTAATCCTGAACTCAAGCTTGGGTTCAAAATAACACAACCTGAAGAGACGGAATCCTCAAGAGCCTACTGGGGCTTGCCTCAGTGGTCTGATGCCCCAGCCCCCCCCTCCCCGTTGCTGAATATGGCCTCCCTCCTTATCGTGGCTGCACATCTCATCTTCCTGCACGAGCCCGTCTGCACATCCGCAGTAGCACGGAACCCGTGGCTCTGGCTTACTGCGCATACATGGGCAGGCTCGTGCGGCCACGATGCAGGAAGACAAGCTTTGCGGCCCCGATATGATTGAGGACAATCCCTTGTCGCTAATCTTCAGGGGGTTGTTTTACACTCAGCAACAAGGGACATTAGAGCAGCAAGGGAAGCCTCACTAGGATCCTGAGGCTTCCCTTTCTTTAGGTAAGTATCTTACACTTTAAAGTAAACCTGAAGGGAATATAGGTCCCAATTTGGGTACTTGCCTCAAGAGAAGGACTCTGAATCCTCTACAAGCTTTCTCGGTTGTCCTCCTTCTTGCTGTTCCAGTGCTGAGACCCCTGCAAGCCCGTTGACATGGTCTTGATGGAGCTCGCCCACACTGTGCATGCATAGACTGATCTGTACTACTGTCTGTGCCTGCATAGTGAGGGTGATTTCTGTGGAACTTGTGGGGACTCAGCTTTGGGATGGAGAAGCCTCTGTAGGACCCAGAGCCTTTCCTCTCCGGAGGGATCTAAATCTTTTTACTTTATGATCTTTCGGATTTACTTTAGCAGTCTAACAGCAACTCCTCTCTCCAGTCCAAAACCTTTACTTTGATATTGGCTAGAATGGGAAAGACTACAAAATGTTTGGGTCTATTTGCAGTGGGGACGTTGGCCTCAATTCACAAAGATCATGCTGGAGATAAGGCAAGAGAAAACTTGCCTCCACACAGTGAGATAGTTATCTTATCTCTTCATTCCTTAAGTTACCTCCTCTGTAGTTAACATACATATATATGTTTATTCTTATCATTGACCCCTGTGGCTAGGGTCCAATTCGGTGCACTCCCCCCTTCCCCCTGTATGTTTGTCAGCATGCAGACAGCTTATGCTGGTGTATGCGCATGGTGCACATGGACACATAACATTAGCTCCCTTGTGCGATTGGTAAGATGCACTGTCTTTCCCAGGAGAGGAAGTTAGGATGTGTGCTCCTAATCCATTGATAGGTTTGATGCAATGAATGTGTTTGCATGTCTGCACTATGCATGTAACAGGGCCAGAGTTAGGACACCTATGTTTACCTGGGTACTTCTACGCAGTATAGGTGACTAAGCATAAGAATGCATTCTTCTGTGAACTAAAACCCTGGCTTTTAATTTAGCTGTAGGGATAACAGTTGTGCCTGGATGAGTAAATCTGTGAATGCATTTGTTTGAACATTTGCATGTGAGTGTGCGAAGGGTTAATTGATTTTTGCTGTTTCTAGCCACACCCCCTTCAGCACCTCCCTTTCCCTAATAATTTATTTAATGTCCTAACTAGAGGCGATGTGCCTGGATATATGTATGTTTATTCTTATCATTGACCCCTGTAGCTAGGGTCCAATTCGGTGCACTCCCCCCTTCCCCTGTATGTTTGTCAGCATGCAGACAGCTTATGCTGGTGTATGCGCATGGTGCACATGGACACATAACATTAGCTCCCTTGTGCGATTGGTAAGATGCACTGTCTTTCCCAGGAGAGGAAGTTAGGATGTGTGCTCCTAATCCATTGATAGGTTTGATGCAATGAATGTGTTTGCATGTCTGCACTATGCATGTTACAGGGCCAGAGTTAGGACACCTATGTTTACCTGGGTACTTCTACGCAGTATAGGTGACTAAGCATAAGAATGCATTCTTCTGTGAACTAAAACCCTGGCTTTTAATTTAGCTGTAGGGATAACAGTTGTGCCTGGATGAGTAAATCTGTGAATGCATTTGTTTGAACATTTGCATGTGAGTGTGCGAAGGGTTAATTGATTTTTCCTCTGTAGTTAAAGTGAACCTCCAGACTAAAAATCGACTCAGCAGCACTGAAAGGCTTGGTGTTTCTTTAACAGTTTTACAGCATCAGAACTTTGTCTCTCTTATACAAGCCTCATTTTTAGTTGCACAGAAGAAAACTGCCCGGGCATTTTTCCCCTGATGCTGTGCAAAGCATGATGGGATTTCTGATGTTGTTGTTCTCCTTCTGCTGTTTTGGTGCAATTTTTTTTTTTTAATTTATTTTTTAACATTTTGAATTTGACATTTGAAGCCTAGCGCATGCAGCTGGGAGGGGTGATCAGGACACAGGACAGTTGGAACTGTGTCTTATGCTCCCTGTCACCTCCTTTCAACCAAAAATATGGCTGCCCCCATGAATCACAAACATTGGCCTGTTCTTTTAAAACAGGGTGGGCAAAAAAATTATATTACCTATCTATTTTAATTAGCATAACTAATGTAACTTAATGACAGAATGTTTACTCTTAGTTTTCTCTAAGAGTTTTCTCTTAGGTGATAATTTTAAACTTGTCAATAAAATGCTTTTGAACCACCCTGGCGTTCTATTAAGATCGCCAGGGCGGCAACTCAGCAGTATTTTTTTTTTTTTTTTGTAGCTAGCCTACATGATCTACTTTTTGAGTATGCAAGAACATACTCAAAATAATTTTGATAGTAATTTTTTCATCTACTTTTTGGTACTTTTTTAGTTGAATATTGCTGAAAAGTTATTTTAAATCGAAGATGAAAAATTATCTCCTAGAAGAAAACTCAGGTGAAAAAGTGAATTGCTTATGGCCCCCTGTCTTTATCTTCTGGAGTAATTTTAAGGATTGAAGAGTTAACTTCAAGACAGAAGAGTTAACTTTAGGTTTGCCTGAGGTAAAATGTTTCCTGAATACTACATGCCTTATCACCATGGTGATCACTCTAGAAACGTTATTAAAGACAGAAGATAAGCTTAGGCAATTGAGGCCATTGTCATGTTGCTACACATATAGGACAACTGAAGATGGAGGGATATTGAGGCTGCCATTTTATTTCCGTTCAAACAATACCAGTTGCCTGGTAGTCCTGCTGATCCTCTGCCTCCAATACTTTCAGCCATAGACCCTGAACAAGCATGCAGCAGATCAGGTGTTTCAGACTTTGAAGTCATATCTGACAAGACTAGCTGCATACTTGTTTCTGGTGTTATTCAGATACTACTGCAGAGAAATAGACCAGCAGGGCAGCCAGGTAAGTCAACTGGTATTTTTTAAAAGGAAATAAATGTCACCCTTCATATCCCTCTCGCCTTAGTTCTTTATGTACGCATGGTAGGTTTTCATTTCCTAAAATGATTGTGTGATCCTGTCAGGGGATAGTGTAGGCTGTGTACTGATCTCCTCCACTTTAACAATTGGACAAATTTTGAGAAAAAAATTCCTTTTAGAAATGGCTGTTTGGTGTAGAGCTACGCTGGAGATTAGCACACTGATCGTGGATAAACTGTCTGCAAGTAATCACAAGTGAATGTTTCTGACATAGAATTGAACATACGTTGCTTGCTGGGCATGTCAAGTACCTGAATTTGGCACTGGTTTTGTTAGCAGTGATGTTTAAATTATAAAATGGATACTTTCCAGATAGGTTATTTTCTTTTAGGGCCTGTTTCCACTGCACGCACATTGGATGCAGAAAAACTGACTCCAATGAAAGCCTATGGGCCTGTTTCCACTAAACGCAGTTTTTCTAATGTAGATTTTCCCATAGGCATTCATTGGAGTCAGTTTTTCTGCATCCAATCTGCGTGCAGTGGAAACAGGCCCTTAGGCTTTACCCCATCTTCGCTGCTGCTGCCATGGGCATGATTGTCTACCTGTGTACAGGGCTGCCATCAGAAATTTTGGGGCCCCTTGCACATCATCAGGCCTGGCCCCCCCTCCTCCCTAGGCCCACCCACTGGTTGCTGTACCCGCCCACTAGCCACCCCACATTTGCGTCTGTGCGCGAAGTGCGCTGCGGCAAAAAATGTGCATGGCTCCGACACTGAAGAAAGCGGCATGCACAGCGTGATGCGGCAAAAGGTGGGCATGACCATGGCATGTTGTGGGTGGAGCCAAATACTAGCAAAATACAGGTAGTCCCCGGTTAACAAATGAGACAGGAACTTGTAGGCCCGTTCTTATCCTCTTTTGTCCCCCTCTTTTCTTCCTGTGCCTCTTTTCCTCCCTCTGTCTCACCTCAGTTTGTGCCTCTTTTGTGTCCCTCTGTGTGACCTCATGTTCCCATCTCATCTCTTTTCTCCCTGTGCCTATTTTGTCCGCCTCTGTTCCCCCTGTGCCTCTTTTATCCTCCTGTGTTACCTCTTGTCCCCCTGCCCTAGCCAGGTATAGCTGCCCCCAGTAAAGGTATCCAGGAAGGGTTCCCCCCAGTATAGGTAGCCTGGTGTAGCTGGTGCCCCAGTATAGGTAGCCTGGTATAGCTGGTGCCCCAGTATAGGCCAGCAAGATACAGGTGCCCCAGTATTCAACTATAGTTGGTGCCCCGGAATAGGTAGCCTGGTATAGTTTCCCCCAGTATAGGTAGCCTGGTATGGGTGGTTCCCAGTGTAGGTAGCAAGGCATAGGTGGTTCCAGCCCCAGTATAGAAAGCCATGTATTAGTGGTAGGCCAGTATAGGTAGCCTGGTATGGGTGGTGCACCAGCATAGGTTAGCCAGGTACAGGTGCCCCCAGTATAGGTAGCAAGCTATAGGCGCCCCAGTATAGGTAGCCAGGTACAGGTGGTGCCCTCAGCAAAGGTAGCCAAGTATAGGTGGTGCTCCCAATATAGGTAGCCTGGTATGGGTGGTTCCCAGTGTAGGTAGAAAGGCATAGGTGGTTCCAGCCCCAGTATAGAAAGCCAGGTATTTGTGGTAGGCCAGTATAGGTAGCCTGTAGCCAGATAGAGGTGTTGCCCAAGTATAGTAAGTCCGCTGTAGCGAGCTCACTCATCTGCTCCCCACGTTCAAGCGCTGATGTCACTCTTCTCTCAGTGCTGGAACGCGGTGTGCTGGTTAGTGAGCCACAGGCCCGCAGCCAGCACATGGGGCCCTTCCAGCGCTTTGGGAGGGGGGCCCAGGGCCCCCAGAAGCCCTGGGCCCCTCACTGCAGTGTCAGTTGTACCACCCTGATGGCTGCCCTGCCTGTGTAGACCTGTCTTCTGTTGTAATCATGACGCGGCTGATGTTCCTCTTCCTAAACAATTACTCCCATGCCCTCGGTTTGGGACAGAGGGTAACATCGAAGTACTGGTGGAGACAGACCAAGGTGTTTCCTGCCCTGCTATGACACATGCAGTGATGTGTTCTTGTGCGCATGCAGTAGGGCGCTACACAACCGGGACTTGAGGTTAGGGGAGAGCACCAGGAAGAGCTCAGTAGAGATGGCACAATACAGCCTCGCTGCAATAGAAATCTTTTTTGGGGAACTCCGTCCCATGTTGAGGCTTAACCTCTTGACGACCAGCTAACGCCGATTGGCGTAAACTGGTCGTCTGCGGGTTACCATGGAAACGGCCGCTCGATCGAGCGGCCTTTCCATGTCAGTTCACGGAGGGTGTCTCCGTGAACAGCCGGAGAGCCGCCGATCGCAGCTCTCCGGCAAAATGTAAACAGGCGGGGAAGAAATCCCTGCTGTTTACATCATACGGCGCTGCTGCGCAGCAGCGCCGTCAGGCAGATCGGCGATCCCCGGCCTCTGATTGGCCGGGGATCGCCGGCATATGATAGGCTGAAGCCTATCCTACAATGCGCAGGACGGAACTCCGTCCTGCGCATTACGGAGAGAGGGAGGGAGGGAGGTAAGGAGCGGGAGGGCAGAAATGGCTGCGGAGGGGGGCTTTGAGAAGCCCCCCCCCCCCCGCAAAACGCAGATGGCCGGCGGCGATCAGACCCCCCCAGCAGGACATCCCCCTAGTGGGGAAAAAAGGGGGGTAGTCTGATCGCCCTGCTGGACTCCTGATCGGTGCTGCGGGCTGTAGAGCCCACGCAGCACCGATCAGTGTAAAATCCACTGGTCGGCAAGTGGTTAATTAAAGCTTATCTCCAAGAAAAAAAATGGAATACCTTCAGAAGACATTACTTGTGCGTATAAAGTAAATTCCTTCATTTTTGATCCAGGAGCAAAATTACTACAGATATATAGTAGAATTCCTTTATAGTAAACTCCAATGGACCAGTAAAAGTAGATTACTATATCAGAAGTTTACTATGTCAGAATTGGTCATACATTGTATATTTATACAGATGATTTTGCTGCGACCTGAGGACTAAGTTTACTATATCCAGAGGTTTACTATACCAGTTTACTATAACCAGATTCTACTGTATTTTCTCAGTGTTTCCTGACATCCTTGCCTGAAGCAGGTGACTAATGCTGCCAGTTAACATTTGATCACTGAAGCAGATGTTATATGCTGCTCTGAGCTGAGGTTTAACAGCTTTATTTGCAACCTCACACCATTGATAGTAGCTTCAGTGATCAGAAATGTAAAGTGGCAGCATGAGTCACTTGCTATAGGTTCTTAACACATATACTTGAGTTTATATGCAGGAACACTGTCTAAGGCCTCAATTCACCCATTTACCTCATGGGTAAAACCTCATTTTAAATTCACTAAGGTGTTATATATTCATCGAATGATTTACCGATAAAACGTTCAACAAATATATAACACCTTAGTGAATTCAAAATGAGATTTTACCCATGAGGTAAATTATCAAACGTTTGATAAACGTTTGATAATGCTCCGTGAATTGAGGCCTAAGTGTAAATTCTTACTCAGTTTCTGCTTAAAGTAAACCAGAGCTGTGTGAAAAAGGTTTAATACTCACCCGCAGCCTCCTCCAGCAGTATAAACACGTGTGAGTCCCTCGCTATCCTCCTGCGGTCTGCCATTCAGCTGCGATCAGCCCCAGTAGCTGTATCAGTCTGGGTCTACTGCACATGTGCGGTAGGTCCGCACAGAAGATCCAGACTGGACCTGACTGAGCCTATTAATGGGGCTGATCGCGGCTGAATGGCAGACCACAGGAGGACAGTGTAGGACTCGCAAGTGTTTATGCTGCTGGAGGAAGCTGCAGGTGAATATCAAATCTTCTTTTTCCCATAGCTCTGGTACACTTTAACATCTCATCCTCTCATTTCTAACATCTCGTGTGGTTGTCCACTTCATCTTTTAATTATCAACATGCCTATGTACTAACCACCTAAATTTTACGTATTTGTAACCTGTTTACTATATCTTTAGGGTATGACCAGACTGCTCCTCACCAAAGTTCCTTTCTTCAGAGAAATCATTGTCAGTTCCTTCACCTGTGACTTTTGTGCCTGGAGCAACACAGAGATTCAGTCTGCTGGTCGAATCCAGGAACAGGGTGTCCGATATTCACTCAGTGTTAGAAATAAGAGGGTAAGGCTCTATGTTTATTTGTCAAAAGAGCTGACCATGATCTAAAGAAAAAACCTGTTGTTGCTTTATGGTTGAATTAACCCTGAGGTGTTAATAAAATTAGTGGTATGCAGAGATGTACTATATTCCTTTTTCTTTCATGGTTAATGCCTTTATCATACTTTTTTTTTTTTTTTTTTTTTTTTCCCTTTATGCCGTCTACAAAATTAAATGAATTGAAGCATGAAAAAGTCAAATGTGGTCACATCTGAGTGCTGCTGCAGCTGTGCTCAGACATGACTTGTCGCGGTCCTTTGTCACCTGGTAACTCCATTGCGTGTCAAGCGATGTCACATGTTTCTTACAAATGCTGCCATTCGTGTGCATTTATATTGCACCCAAATGGTGCTTGAGGGCGTTTTTTCAAAGCCTTAGATTGGATGTAAATTTTATTCAGTGTTCATAATGAATGAATCAATTCATAATGTAGTTATACCTAAATGTGTAAAATGTCACCTAGGAATGCATGGTTCTAAGCAGAACTTTGGGAAGCTGTCACTCATAGCTTCTTTTTTTTTTTTTTCTTCTCCTTTCTATGCACAGGATATCAGCCGTGAGGTAGTGAAAACTGACTATGCCACAACACGTATTCCAGAGATTGATTTTGAGATTCCTGCCTGTACTCAGAAAGGAGGTACTGTGTGTAGAACATTCCATTTCACATTTCAGTGATATGCTGATATGTGCTGTAATGCTAAGTACACACCATACCATTTTCTGTTAGATTTACCTGCCAGATGTTTGAAAAAAACTTATCTGGCAGGTAAATCTAACAGAAAATTGTATGGTGTGTACCTAGCATAAGACACTTGCATTTGTTTGTGTATCTCTTTACTTGACCCTGCTTTTCCAAATGCACCCCCTTTTGTTTTCTATGGTGGCACATTGTTTACACATTAACCCTTCCCTACCTTTCGTTTTGTCTAAATGATAAATTAATTGGCAGATAGGATTGTCAAGTTTGCTTCTAGTCAATGGATTGGAAATGAGTAACTATGGCTGTTGCTCTTTGCTGCATTTATTATTATTATTATTATTATTATTGATTTATAAAGCGCCAACATGTTCTGTGGCACTGTACAAAACGGCATGACAATGGCAATGTGTAGATTTTTGGACAGTCTTGGCAATAATGCTTTAGTCTACAAAAAAGTACTGTTGTCAAGGTTGAAAGAAGTGGAAGTCTGAGCTTGCTTTCTGTTATGTCATTGAAAACTTTTAGAAGGTCTTAGCTGTCTGCAAATAGAAATGATTGCTATATGGCTTACACATTTATCATCCTTTCCAGTTCTTACCACAATCGAAGGAATTCTGGAGAGAACAATTGTGGGTCTGCAACAGGAACAACCTCTCCGAAGGGTAAACTTTTAAATTCATTTTCTCAAATAATATACAAGATACAAATGCGTTTAACCACTTCTGGTGGGCCCTACAGTATATTTGCATTCTCTCTGCCAGAATCGCTCATCACCCCGTGGGATACTTTGGAACTAACTAGGGTATCCTGCCATGTTGCCTGATTTCTGAATTTCACCCTTCTTCCCCACTTCCCCTTCTGCAGAGATCCACAGCAGGAAGCTGTGCTGGGAAGCATGGTCTCACCTTTTCTTTGTTCTTGTGGCGATCGTGGCTCTCCCATGCCCTGCAATGCAGCTGGCCTCCTGTACTTGCATGTACTGGTACACATGCTAGAGGAGGCCAGCTGTAGTACACGCTGCATTAGAGCTGTGATTGCTGTAGGTATGGACAGAGGCAAGAAGTTATTTACCAGGACCGCTTCCTGTTGCTGATCTCTGCAAGGGGGGAAACACTAGACTACCGTGGAGAGCTATTAGAGGGAACCAATAGGCTACCAGGGAAAGCTATATGGGTGGTGGAGCACTAGACTACCATACCTTTAAACTAGCACTTTGTTGAAGCATCTCTTGCATTTTATATTGCCCAGCCTCTCTGTATTTCTTAGTGGTCTTTGAACCATGTTGAGGTGAAGAATTGGTGGGATTCCACCATCTCTAGTACTTTTACTTTACTTACTTAACCTGAAGGGAAAAAAAGTGCACCTGGGGGTACCTACCTCAAGAGAGTAAAGCTTCTGGATCCTAAAGAGGCTTCCCCGTAATTTTTCTCTGCAGAGGGTATCCAGCGCTGGCTCCCTCGAAAGTCTACTTGTCGCTGGACCTGCACAGGTGCACTAGCGGTTTTACATGGGGCTCCATCTGAAATGGCTGAGCCCATGAGGTCTGCTCTACTGCACAGGCGTGTCGCAGAGTCCTAGTAGAAAGCATGCTAGTGTGCCTGCGCAGGAAGCAAAGGTAAATATTATTGTGCCAGCGCTGGCACAGGCAGACAAGGGAAGTCTCAGTAGGATCCAGAGGCTCCTGTATCTGTTCCCCCCCCCCCCCCCCAAAAAAAATACAGGTTTAATTTAAGAACTGAGCTAGCATTGGCTATTTTACAGAACAATCTATTCCAGCTATGTTCATGGTACTTGTTCAGTCAGGCATCCTCTGCTATGTACAACAAATATGTCATGCATAAATTTTTTCTGTTACCTTGTAGGCTGAAAATGCTGAAATTGCAGACAGAATTGATGAGTTCATTGGAAAGCTGCAGAGGTTAAAAGATGGAGACACACCGTTAACATTTGTGAGTACAGAATAGTACGGCTTCCTAAAGCGAATCTGAAAGAAGCCGGCACCACAGAAAGCCAATTACCTAGTCCGGTGGTTCCCAACCTTTTCCGGCCCGGGGAACACTTTCTGACCAAATTTTTCTCCGGGGTACGGCGGGGGTGAGGGAATGTCCCAGGTGTTTGCGCGACCTAGTGGACAGTGCCGTGTGCAGCAGGCTATGGGGGGGGGGGGGGGGGGCTGGGGTGCGGTTGCATAGCTAGCATAGTTGCCCCAGTATAGGGAGTTTAGTTGCCCCAGTATGGCTAGTATAGTTACCCCAGTATAGTGCCCCAGTATAGCTAGTATAGTCCCAGTATGGATAGGTAGTGCCCAGTATAGCTAGTATAGTGCCCAATATAGGTTACTAGTAAACCAAATAGAATTGCTACATATGGTGGTCGGTAAATATGGTTTCCCTGAAGGGTATATAACAAACTGAACTGTCTCCACAACTACCGACATCTGCGATTGGGATCATCGGTGGACTATGTAGTTGCTTGATTTTTGCCCATTCACAAACCACTTCACAATTGATTACAGCCCTACAATTTGATTGAAGTGTCATAGGGCCATAAGTTTTGGACTCTTTGCTGTAGCTGACCACATCAGCCATCTTTAGGCCTAGGAGTGAGTGTTGTATCTGGACATAGGGGACTGCAGCCCCTTTTGTCTCGATTTGTCTCTGGAGTCAGTTGGTTCATATACATCATATTATGCATTTTTGTATTGGCTTTTAGATTTTATATTTGTCAGTAGGTTATTTATGTCTTTGGATTAAATACGTTTTTTTTTTTTGTTTTGTTTTTTTTAATTTCTTTCACATGCACCCAATAGTCAATTCTTCACTTGTAAAATAATCTATAGCTTACTAGTATGGGTAGGTGTGCACCCCCCCCCTCCGCCACCGCTCCTGTCACCTTATCATGAGCGGGCGGCCGCTTGTCCGATTAGATTCCCCTGTAGTAGCCGCTCTCCTCTGTGGCATCTCCTATTACAGCAGCGGGCGCTCGGCGGCTGCTGTGATGAGCAGGAAGCGGTACAGCGGCTTCCTGTAGCGGCGATATGCATCGCCGTTACCATGGGAACCGCTGTACCGCTTCCTGGTCATCACAGCAGCCACCGAGCGCGCACTGCTGTAATAGGAGATGCCACGGAGGAGAGCGGCTACTACGGGGGAATCTAATTGGACAAGCGGCCGCCCGCTCATAAGGTGACAGGAGCGGCGGGGAGGGGAGGAGCGAGAGGCCAGACCTGTACGGCACACCAGGCAACATCCCGCAGCACACTAGTGTGCCGCCAAACAGCGGTTGAAAAACGCTGACCTAGTCACATGATCCTCTCCATTGCTGTGGTTCCCCATAAATCCTTCTTTGCATTTATTACAGGACATGACAGTCTTACCCCTTCACATAGTACTTCAGGCTCTGTGTTTTTAATGGTGCCGGCTAGCGCCTCATGAAAGGCTATTTAAAAAGTGAGATAGTGCTTGACAGATACTTGCAGCATGGTCTGGTGATCCAGCTTGGGTCTAGACATCCAACCAGCAGCATCTCATAGACGCATAGATCTTTTTGTCTAGTAATAGAATTTACTCAACAAGAGCTTGTTGGATATGTTCTCGTGCCTTCGCTCCCTGCCGTTTAAGGGTGTGGTCATACTGTGCCTGCACTGTAAGCTGAAGAGGTTTTGTGCTTCTGCGCAGGCACAGCTGTACTCATGCAGGTGCAGCGTGGCCATGATCTTGCCAAAGGGAAGCATGGCCGTAAACTAGGAGGGTCCTGACAAGTGGCAATGAGGTCAAGGAAGATGCGGGAAGCCTCTGGCGAATGCAGAAGCTTCCCTCTTCTTGGTTAATTTAAGTATTCAACTTTTTTTTTTTTTTCTCCACACCACAGGTTTGCTTTTAAAAGACAACTGAAGTGACAGGAATATGGAGGCTGCCATATTTTTTCCCTTTTAAACAATACCAGTTGCCTGGCCTTCTGCTCATTTTTGTATGTATCAGTAGTGTATGAATCAGGCACCTGAAACAAGCATGCAGCAAATGCAGGCAAACCTTGCGTCAAGCATCTGATATGCATGACTGCCAGGCAACTGGCATTGTTAAAAAGGAAATGCATATGGTAGCCTCCATATCGCTCTCACTTCAGTTGTCTTTTAAGCCTGAAATATTTTGCCGTAAGTATGGGAATGCTTTGATTTGCCAAGTTTACAGGTGTTTCTGTTTTCTTTTTCTTTCCTTACCCCTTCCCCAAAACATTATTCCTTGAGGTCCTAGATGACCCTTCTGGGAACAGTTTTGTTGAGAATCCATTCGCTCCACATAAGGATGAAGCCCTCACAGTGACACATTACAGGAGAAGCAAAGACCAGGACACGCTGCTTGGAATAGAGGTTAGAAATTCAGCTTGTTATATGGAATTTGTTAGAATTTCTTCAGCCAATACTGCCCATGTCCTGTGAAAAAATGTTTTTCAAAAGCAAATATTTTCATTTTTTTTGTTTGTTTGTTTTTTTTCTCTTTTAATTAAATATGGTCATTGAAACCTTCTCAGTGCACCGTAATACATTCCTGTGTGCCAATTAAAAAGTTGCAAAGCTGTAAGGGGAAAAC
Source organism: Hyperolius riggenbachi (assembly GCF_040937935.1). Lineage (NCBI taxonomy): Eukaryota > Metazoa > Chordata > Amphibia > Anura > Hyperoliidae > Hyperolius > Hyperolius riggenbachi. The sequence goes on from NC_090651.1 coordinate 275,634,564, forward strand.
AGCAGCGTGAAGGTTCTTCTAAGAACAAAAAGAGGACCACAAGTGAATTAATCATATCTATTAAAAATAAAATAGTAGTCATGAGTATTCTTTGTATTACCTAAAATATTTGTATATTTTATTGACACCTGAAGTGTTATGTTAATAGCTGGAAGCCTGTTGATGGTCTTAAAGGGACTCCGAGCAGTGCAGAAACAATGGAAAAATGCATATAATTTTAAAGCTCTCTTTCTCCTCTTTCCAATGATATATAAACCGCCGCCCTACGCCTTTTAGTTTTCGCTATTTTTGAGATAGAAATTGCTACGGCCGCGATTTCAATCGCGAAAATAGAGAAAACTAAAAGGCGTAGGGCGACTATTTAGGTGTCGCCAGAAAGAGGAGAAAGCGCTTTAAAATGATATCCACCTTTCCATAGTTACTTGTATTACACAGGGCGACTTTTTCCTAAAGTCAGCAGCTCCATTCTGCTGAATGGAGCTGCTGACACTGGGGAAAGTGTCGTCCTGTGTAATACAACTATGGAAAGATGGATATCATTTTAAAGCTCTTTCTCCTCTTTCTGGCAACACCTAAATCGTCCCCCTACACCTTTTTAGTTTTCTCTATTTTCGCGATTGAAATCGTGGCCGCTGCAATTTCAATCGCGAAAATAGCAAAAAAATAAAAGGCGTAGGGCGGCGGTTTATATATCATTGGAAAGATGAGAAAGAGAGCTTTAAAATTATATGCATTTTTCCATAGTTTCTGCACTGCTCTGAGTCCCTTTAAGCCTTCTCGGAATGGTGTAGAGCCCACTGTTCCAACACAGGTTCCCTCTTCTTCCTCTGGCGCTGGCCTGGTGGCATTGAGGATCATTGCAGAAGATGAGTAGTTCAGTTAACTTGAACTTTTTGTTTTTTTTTTCTTCATCTAATGCTAAGATATTTTAAAGCTATCGTCTGTTTCACATTATAATTTAGTGGGGTTCCTATAATCTAATTATTTTTAAACCATGCCAGTTGCCTGGCAGTCCTCCGGATCCTGTGTCTTTAATACTTTTAGCCATAGACCCTGATCAAGCATGCAGCAGATCAGGTGCTCTGACTCAGCTGGCTCAGGTTTTACTGGATTAGCCATATACTTGTTCCAGGGTTTGACTCAGACACTACTTATGCTAGAAGTGTACACAATGCCAGGCAGCTGGCATTGTTACAAGGAAATAAATATGGCAGCCTCCTTATCCCTCTCACCTCGGGTTCCCTTTAATGATTTCAGTTATATGCATGGATCTACAGTCAGGGCTGTGGAGTCGAGGAGTTGGAGGCTGAGCACTTTTGGGTACCTGGAGTTGGTGGTTTCATAAACTGAGGAGTCGAACTTCCGACTGTGGACACTTCAGATCCATGTTCTCCAGGAAGAACCTTTAAACCTACATCTCCACTCCTCTTTCCCCCCCAGAGAAAGGTGTATTTTAATAATATTTTAATGTTATAAAACAAAATGCCTGCGAATAGACTGTCATCAAAGCAGCAATTCCCTGAATGTAATTTCATCTATCGATTTGCAGTGTCTTAGCCTTTCTGATGACTGTGCACTCTCCCCTTAATTGTAATGACCTCTTTCTCATTTTCGTGAAATGATGTTTTTATTAGTGTACATTTTAAATACAGTCAACTTTATTTTCAGAGCTTAAATGGCCAGGATAACTGTGAAGAAGAGGCTGAAGTTGGTGGTGAGGACCTCCGTGATGAGGTATGTTTTTCTTTTAATAAACTCCATTTTTAAAGTGGTTTCTTATTTTTACAGCTTGGTGCCAATGTCCAGTGATGAGTGCAGGTCTCTTGTGCCCTGTACTGCAGCCAGCCTCTCCATCTGCATGTGCCAGGTCACAGCTGATGACGTTATAACCAGGACCTGATACACACGTCTGAGGAGGCTGGATGTAATGCAGACTCCTTGATTGTTGCTAGCACAGGGAGATACTTATCCAGCATGCTTCCCTACGCTGATCTCTGGTTGGGGGAGGAGAAAGGGGGACTAGTAGCCCACCAGACAACCAAGAAAACCACATAGGAGGTGCTATAAGGGGGCGTTACATATAGGGTACTATAACTGAGGAGTTATTTTTTAATTATGAATCCGGTTCTTAGGTGTGTGCATGACTGCAATAGTACAAACACTAATTTCAGTCCCGTTGCAATCTGATATGACACAGGTAGTTGTTGCAAACGCTTTCCAGTCAGTATTTCAAAAATCCAGCATGAGATTTTCAGATCCATGTTCTCAAAGAAGAACCTTTTAAACCTGCATCTCCACATTTTTCCTCCCCAAGAGAAAAGGTGTATTTTTAAAGAATGTGCTATCAGGGGGTGTTACATATAGGGCACTATAAAGTTGGCAGGGAGGTTCCATTTTGTTAGTTTTTTTGTTTGATTGTTTTTTTTTTTTTTTCTTTTAACCCCAGTGAGTTCCTAAAGTTTTCCCACTGAGTAAGATTTTAAGAGATCTTCCTGGGCTTTGTGACTGTTTTTCCTGCAACTTTAGTAATGATTAATTTTGTGTGCATAAAACAGTGACAGGATTGCTCCGATTTGTGTTTGAGGTGATGTTCTAGTTTGATTTATTTTTTTTTATTTTACAGGTACTTCAATTTCATACCAACTGCCCAGAATGTAATGCCCCTGCTGCCACCAACATGAAGTTAGTTCGTATCCTTTGGACTGCTTTGTATTTCCTTGTGCAACATTTTATAGGCCTTTGACATTTACATTTGTTCTGTTATTGTCGCAAGAAAAATCATAGATGTAGATTTCATGCTTTTGAACCACAAACAAGCAGCACAAAGTAATACAGGCAAAGGTCCTGATTGTGTATTCAGTGTTCATGGAGAGGGTTGTCTGTTTTTAGTGGGTTCCTTTAAACAGGTGGTAGACCAGCCTTTCTTACCTGGGATTCTGTGAGATCCCTCCCAGGGATACCACCACTAGTGCTGGAGGACAGCATTGACACCGTCGTAGAATGAAGTATCATACCTATGCTCTTTTCAGTTACTTTGTATAAACTGTTAATTTTTTTTTTCTTTCTTGTGTTAATTCATGTAACAACTTAATGTGTGATGGGAATGGGTAGATATTTGATATGGAGCATAGGGAATGGGGACAAGAATGTTTTACAACGGGCAAATCTGCATTTTTGGTCAGCAGCTAGCTGACTGTCGGCAGAGGAGAATCGCACACTGTCAGGAACCGGCCCGCGGCATGCCTGCGTATATGGTTCCCGACCGGGTTTGACCAGATCAAGCGGGGAGCAGCCTTATTCATGCTGCAAACAAGGCTGGGACCCCTCAAACACTTCCTACTGCCACCACTAGCCTTTGCTAGACACGTCAACTCAGCTGTCGAGTGCTCAACACGCAATCTGCGTTTTCGTATTTGGGTCAGCTTTGTGCTTAGGCCGAATACGGGAATGCCACGCCCCCACACACGCAGTACAGTTGTACAGTAACACAGCACAATCAGGCACTGACATGTAATGCAAGTTACACTGTCGTGCAGCAAGACCACTAACAGTCCTTCTGAACGATACTGTTAGCCACTCCCACTCTGCTGTCGAGCGCAGAAGTGCCCCATACACACAATGCAATTACAATTTCATATGGTAGTGTTGCTCAAGCATACAATTAGGCATGGACTTATACACAGCTACACTGCAGTCTCCTCTAGGCTATGAGTGTTAGTTTTAGTACAGCAGAAGTCAAGCTTATTAGATAATAATGTAATATTCCAGGAAAAAAAGTGTAACAATGCAGAACAGAATATATACAAAAGATTACAAAAAACAAAATAAAAAGTTACAAAATTAAGAGTTACAAAGAGACACACAAAGCGATTTGCTTACCAAAATACAGGGATCCAGATAGAAGAACCTTGGACTTTTGTGGACGGACACAGCTCTGGCTTGACCAGGAGCCCCTTAGCTTGGGCCGGGAGTCCAGCTGCAGCTACCAGGTATCTGTCCCCTGTTTTTTATAATGGAATATTTGCCTTGAGGCTGCAAGCCCGTTTCGACAGGGGAACTAGTTTAATTAAATCTCAGACATAATTCAATTTCCAGAGATCTAACATCCACATGTGAACAGTGTATTATAGCACACACACACAACAAAAGACTTCCTTAGTCCAAGTTCCCCAGGTAAAAGTCTATACATCAAAAGATTGTGAAGTGAGGCTTTTCAACTCCAGGTGAAAACTTGATTAAGGCTTCCTCAACATTATTTCCTAGCATCAAAGCTTTCCTGTCTCGGTTTTTAAAGTCTGCAGAGATTTCACAACCCCTTCCCACCAGCTGTCATGTAAATTTCAAACTTTCAGGTGTCAGCTTCCCCAGCCCCCAAGAGTCTGGTAGGCTTGCTTTGTATAATGGTCAATTGCTGACTTCCGAGTTCAAAAGCCATGCCGACCAGCCTATTCTTCCTCAATTGGCGGCTAATAGCAGTAGACACAGTTTCCCCTGCTGGACAATGAGGGCAGAGGTAATGTACATTTACATGCAGACTCACATTATCCTTCAGTTTACTCTGGCCAGGTGACCAATTACTCCCAAGCACAATACACATCTGAGGTTTTACCCAGTAGACAGAAAAAGGACAGAAATATGTTCTGTTATTATCCTTAACATTATCAGCACCTCAATATATCACCACACAAACACACGTTGTGCGATAAAAGGCAACTTTCTGCTTTATTTTATTTTTCCCCCCTGCTGCAGAAAACTGCACATTGCTCCCAATGCACTGTGATTCTGCATTGGGAAGCAGTATGTGCGTTTTCATGTCGCAGAGTGACCCTAGCATCGGTAATTAGCCCAACAAGTCTCTGCTATTGTTTCATGATTATTTTGTCATAAAGTGTTGGCTGCAGCCGTAAGGTTCATATCCTTGACTAAATGCAAGAAATCCCTCACTTTAAGGAAGTCGTTATCATGGCCACAAATTGTGATGCCTGTGGACATCGAACTAATGAGGTAAGCCAAGTTTGTGGCAATTTCTAAATATTCAGTTTGGTGGCAGTATAATGGCCCATACTCACGGGCAACATTTCTGGCCTGTCGCTAGCACACGGGAGCGTGTGCGCGACAGGCTGGCGCCAGCTCATCGCCAGGTCCCTCTGCATACACATGGCGGAGGGATGCGGCGCCAACTGATGCGGCGGAAGCTGTCGCTGTTCCTCCCCCCGCCGGAAGCTCAATGTATTCCCTGCTTGTTGCTGTCGCTAGTCCGCATACCCACGTGGACTAGCGACAGTTGCGGCGTCAACTGTCGCCAGGCGATTGACCGCGCCAATCGCCTGGCGACATCAGCGACGGTTCGGGGTGCACGCCCGTGCAACGCCTCATACTCACGGGCGACTTGTCGCTGCAACATCAGAAGTGCATAGACAGCACTTTTGAAGTTCAGACTATGCGCGCTGCACAGCAGTACGATGCACTATCACACTGCTGCAAGCATTTTTGGCAAAACGCATCGCTTATCCCATTCACTGTAATGAATGGGATCAGCAGCGCAATGCAGATGGCATGCGATTGGGTGTCTTATATGAACGAGGCCTAAGTTGGTGTTGCATTATTTGCATGTGTATATATTGTATACTCAAGAAGTAAGACAATGTGCGTTTTTTTGTTTTCTTTCAGGTCAAATCAGGAGGAGCTATTGAATCCCTTGGTACAAAAATTACTCTTCACATTACAGACCCTTCAGACCTTACCAGAGATGTTCTTAAGGTATGAATCATTTAGTTACTAAACAAGAAGCTTTCAGTTCTCATTTGGAAGTCAGTACCAGGGTGCCACCAACACTGTGTCCTGTGTGATTTCAGGAAGCTTTGCTACTTTGAAACTTGAAGCGGAACCAAACCAAACATTTTTTTTTTTTTTTTTTAATTCAAAATATTTAGTTGCACCACTCCGACACATACAGAGATAAATAAACACTTCTTCAAGCCTATGAACATTTCAGTGCATGCTTTTCACCCTTCTCTTTTCATAACTAGGGTTATACAGGTGGCAGCCATTAGTTCTGAGCTTAGTAGGAGGTTTTAGATCATGGGTGTGTTTGTCATCAGCTACCCTCCCTCACAGGGGCGTCATCTATGTGAAATCTCACATAAGCTGAGATCACCTTCCCTGTGACATCTTCAGTAGCAGCCTGTGTTTTTTGTTTGTGTTTTTCCCCATCTCCTCCACCAGTCTGCTGGATTCTGTCAAGGTAATATGAAAGTAAGGGAGGGGTTCCTCCAATAAATGTAAAATATTTTATATCCTGCATGTCATCATGCAGCTGAAAAAGGCTGCTATAAAAAAAAAAGAATTGTGTGTGTGTGTGTGTGTAGTGCGGATAATTAATAGAATGTTAGTAGCAAAGAAGAGTCTCATATTTGTATTTTCAGTTATATAGTTTTCTCTTTGTTTTTTTTTATACATCTTATATTTGCAATTACAAATCACACACTGTGTATATTAAACTATGAAACAGAACAGAACGAATGACCCTTGGAACTCCTTTGCAGTAAAACCTTATCTGGTTCTATTTTTTCTTTAAAGTATAAGTGCCTCAGAAAAAAAAGCATTGTAGCTTACCCAAGTTGGGTCAAAGATCTCAGTGAAGCTCTGTGGCATAGAAAACAGCTGAAGTTACTTAATTATTCCTGTACTGGAAACGATGTGTGACTCTTGTCTGTACTACTAATGTTCTATTAGCTGTACTACACATACAATTCATTATATCATAAGTTTATTTTCACCTCAGATTCCCTTTAACAGGTGTACCCCATAATGATTATGCTCACTTGCTAGAGTGATGCCATAAGGCTCTAGCTCTATGCAGATATACAGCTATAGATGGGCAGTGTGTACGGCACATTGAAAGTGAGAACTCTGTGCCTGTCCACTGCTTGTCATTTAGAGATCTTTTGTGCTGGATCTTTAAATGAGCGGCAGGTGCTAGTGCCCTGCCCAGGTTTCTTCTAGCTTCTGTATAAGATTTTTACTCTCAGAACTATGCCTTCTGAAGTCAATAAACAGTTAATTTTTTTTAATTTTTTTTTTAAGTATTCTGTTTGTACTGGAAAGCAAACTGCCCTTATGCCATCATGTTTTTGTTGTTTATTTGGCACTGATACAGGTAATTGAAATAAAGCATCTGGTGGCATTTGCGCCACACACGTGTTCCAACATTTTTTTTACAGATTTGGCACTTGCAGTCTTTTAAAGGTCTCACAACGTGCCTAACTGCATGTGGTGGGCATTTACTGGTTGCCTTTGCTTTACCCTGGAGGAGCAACCTAAAGCTGCCACGTTAGGGACAAGTGTACGGCCACAAATTGCTTCATTGCATTATGGATGTGCTGCTCTGTGGCAGTGTTTTAAAATGGACTTTCTGTTGAGCTGGGCATATACCACATGTTGCATTCCCAACTTTGGTAGGATCAATATTTCCTGATTGAAACTGTCATGATATAACAATTATTTTACCACCTTGCAACATCAATGTGATCAAGTGTGTTGCCACCACTGCTAGTTTTGTACTGTTTGATGCAGTATAAAGCTTTGAGAGCCTCTGTCCTGTACTGTTGCCATTCCGTCGGTTGAACTGAAATTCAATAACTTTTTTTTTTTTTTTAATAGATTTTTATTAGATTCAATGTTTTTATTGAATCTGGAGTTCTGAAAGCAACTGAAGTGAGAAGGATATGTAGGCTGACCTATTTATTTCCTTTTAAACAATACCAGTTGCCTGGCAGCGCTGCTGGTTTATTTAGCTGCAGTAGTGTTTGAATAAAGCCAAAAACAAGCATGTAGCTAATCTTGACACATCCGACAATGTCAGAAATGCCTGATCTGCTGCATGCTTGTTCAGGGTCTATAGCTTAAAGTGGACCCAAAGTAAAAATACAAGATTTCAGAAATTAAATCTATTTTCTGAATTATAATAATAAATAGCAGCCTTTTTTCAGCTGCATGATGACAAATATAAAATATTTTACATTTATTGGAGAAACCCCTCCCTTCCTTTCTATTTGCCGGGACAGAATCCAGCAGACTGTTGGATTAAATGCTGTCCAGCAAAGGAGAAATTGCTAATGGGTGCCCCCTGTATAACCCTAGTTATGCAAAGAAGAGGGTGAAAAGCATGCACTGAAATGCTCATAGGCTTGAAGGAGTGTTTATTTATCTTTGTATGTGTCAGAGGGGTGCAACTAAATATTTTGAATTAAAAAAATGTTTGGTTTGGGTCCACTTTAAAGTATTGAAGTTACACTGAAGCAGAAAAAAACCTCATGATATAATGAATTGGTTGTGTAATACAGATAATAGAACATTAGTAGCAAAGAAAATAGTTTCATATTTTTATTTTAAGGTGTATTTTTTTTTTTTTATTATTATAACATTGCAGTTTCCACAATACACTTAGCATTTTAAAATGATTTTACAGAGCAGGCTATTGACAAACTTTTCTCTGCAGAACAAAACATAAACAAACAATAAGAGACGGTTGAGATAAGTGCCTCAAAAGACAGTGCTGCCAGCGACTTATAAAGTCTGAGCTCACAGAAGCTTTTTTGCATAGATAACTGAAGTTTCTTAACCCTTCCTGTACTAGAAACAATATGTGACTCATATCTATGCTACTAATGTTCTATTTCTTAGTTCTAAACATACAAATCATTATATCATAAGTTTATTTTCAGTTCAGATTACCCTTAAGGCCTCGTTCACATCTGCTGTGCTGAAAAACGTGTTAAAGAGCGTGGTAAAAAACGCATGCGCGTTTCTGTGCGTTGCGCTTCTCTAAAGCACGTTTTGCTTACTGTAGCAGCAGCAGTTGTCAATAAAACTTTGTTTTTGTACATAAATGTATTTTTTTTCTCCAATTAGGGGTAAAACACGCATGCGCTTCTATGCGCTAAAAAAAGCGCACCCATTCACTTGCATTGATGTGCGCTTTACAGCTCAGTGCACAGAAATGCATGCATAAATACATTTAGTTACATGGAAAAATCAATACGTTGCTGAACGCACAGGGCAGTGCGCTGTGGAAAGCGCACAGAAACGTCCCTGATGGGAACGAAGCCTAAAGGATAAGCAGGACAGCCGGGCAACTGGTATTGCTGAAAAGGATATAAATATGGCAGCCTCCATATCCCTCTTGCTTCAGGTGTCCTTTGAAATTATAAAGTCTTATCACTAGCTTAACCACTTTAGCCTAACTGGATGAAAATTTTCATCCAGTTAGGCTGCGCGCACTCCCGCGGCCCCCCCCCCCCCCCCGTGCGTGCCCCCGCTGCTGGCCGTTAGCCCACCGATCAGTGAAAGGGATTATAGATCCCTTTCGCTGATCGGACCCCCCCCCCCCCCCCCCCCCGGAGAAAAGCAGACAGCGTCTCTTCAGACGCTGCGGCTTTTCTGAGCTCTGGTCTCCTTTCTCCTGCCTGGGAGCGAGATCGATCGCTCCCAGGACTTTTTGGACTTTGGCCATCTTGTGGCCAAATAGCAAATTACACCAAAAACACACTGTGTTGAATAAATACATTTTAATACATTAAAAAAAAACCTGTTTACCTCCCACACCAAAAAATACCCACATACAAGTTTTAAATAAATAAATAAAAAAAAACAAAAAAAAAACCCAAATAGTTACCTAAGGGTCTGAACTTTTTAAATATGCATGTCAAAGGAGTATATCAATATGATTTATTAAATTATGGGCTTCTAAATGGTGATGGACGCAAATTGAAAAAATGCACCTTTATTTCCAAATTGAATATCGGCGCCATACATTGTGATAGGGACATAATTTAAATGGTGTAATAAGCGGGACAAATTGGTAAATAGGTTTTAATTATGGTAGCATGTATTAATTTCAAACTATAATGGCCAAAAGCTGAGGAGTGATTTTTTTTCCATTTCTTTCTTAATATTCCTGTTAAAATGGTTTTAAAATAAATTCTCAGCAAAATGTATCACCCACAGAAAGCCTAATTGGTGGCGAAAAAAACAAGATATAGATCCATTCATTGTGCCGAGTAGTAATAAAGTTATTAGCAAATGAATGGGAGGTGAAAGTTGCTCAGATGCAAAAAAATTTCAACCCTGTGGGCTGAAGTGGTTAAAAGTGAACCTGAAGATGCGAAGTGTCTCGGGTACCAAACTTACCTGGGTCTTCCCTAAACCCCCTTGAGGCTGTTCGTCCCTTGCTGTCTCTCCAGGTGGCTCATGTTCCCTGCTGGATGGCCAGAAAGCTTGACCGAGTAGTGCTTCATTGCGCATGCATGGCTTGGCCACTTGAGCAACCCTGTCACGCTCCTGTGGCTGGGAGTGTTCTGCGTGTGCGCAGACGCTCCAGGCCATGGGAGCGCAAAGGGTATGTGGCCACACATGCGTGACTCGGCCAAGCTATCAGGCCAAATTGCATGGGACAGGAGCCCTCTGGGGAGACAGCGAGGGACGAGTGGCCTCAAGGGGGCTTAAAGTGTACCAGAGATTAAAAGAAAAGGGGCCGTATGCAGTTCACTTTTTCACCTGAGTTTTCTCCTAGGTGATATTTTTAAACTTCTCAATACAATGCCTTTTAAGCCAACGGAACGCAAGAAAATACACAACATAATTTTTTATAGTACTATTTCACCTACTTTTTGGTACTTTTTTTGTTGAAAAGTGCCGAGAAGTTACTTTAAATCGGATATGAAAAGTTATCTCCTGGGGGAAAAGTCAGGTGAAAAAGTGAATTGCATATGGCCCAAGGTGTCCTCTGCCTTCTGTATCTTCCGTAAAGGCTCCTGGCATCTACGGCCAGTCGGCACATGTGCAGCTGCACGCTCTCCCTGTCTCGTCCCTATGGCCAAGAGAGTTCTGCCCAGGTGCAGAAAGATCCCGGCGACGGGAGTGGGCTGTGCATGCGCAGTAAGCACTGACTGGCCAGGATGCTGGGAGCCCTTACTGAGGATACAGAAGGCGGAGGTGGAGGATGGTGGCGTGGGAGCGATCGGGCTGGAGGAAACCCCCAGGTGTGTGTGTTTTTTTTTTTTTCTCCCCATCTCTGGGACACTTTAAGGAAGCCCCAGGTAAGTATGGTACCTTAGACGCTTTTCGTCTCAGGCACACTTTGTATTTTGCATTAACTGCCAGTGTATTTTCTCAAATTATTTTTTCATGCTTAGAGACTCTGAAGTCTCTAAAAAATATATTTTTTTTTATTACAAAATCCACTTTAACATAATAGTCCTACCTAAACTGCCGCATCCCTGCCACTCTAATCTAACTAAATCCCCCCCCCCCAAACTCCCCAGGGGACAATCCGGGCAGCGCTTCCGTGAGAGGCAGAGCGATGAGCCGCAGCTCTGCCTCTTAGTGCATCTGTCAGCCCGGATCGCTGCCTCTCCCCCTTCCCCGCTGTCCTCCTTCACTGAGAGGGGAGAGGCGGAGATCCGCCGCTGACAGACGTGTGTGAGGCAGGGCTGCAGCTCATAGCTCTGCCTCACAGGGAAGAGTAGAGGGCAGCAAAATCCACGACCAAGAAATTTGTGGATTTTGTGAGGGGGGGGGGGGGGAGGGGGAGTTTGGGGGGATTTAGATAGATTACAGCTGCTGGGATACGGCGGTTTAGTTAGGGCTAATATGTTAAAGAGGATTTTGTTATAAAAAAAAAAACCTGATTTTTTTTTTTTTTTTGAGACTTCAGTGTCTCTTTGAAGAACCACTATCTCGAAAAATTGTAAAATATATATTTGTACACATACAGCATAAGAAGTATAATTCACCCAGATTAAAATGCGCTATGAATTAGTTTTCTGTTAGGTTCCTGCCACAGATCTCAAAGGCTTTTGACTAGTCCATCTAGGGGGACTTACAGTGCATTTTTAATCTGAGAGAAAGGTAGTAGTTCTTATAAGTGTACACCTGTATGAATTAACTAACTCCCCCCCGCAATAGTGGTCCTTTTTGAAGCTCAATAGTAGCTGACTGTCAATCCATATAGATTTATAATCCTATTCTTGCTACACACCAGTGCTAATGTAATATTTTCAAAACTATCGCAAAAGAATCTAACATAAGTTATTCAGCCACTATAGAAATAATTGATCTTTAGCAAATTTATAGCTGATTTTTTTTTTTTTTTTTTTTTTTTAATAACCGACTTTTTATATATTTCCATGGCAGTCCGAGACCTGCGGTATTGATATTCCGGAGCTAGAATTTGAGCTGGGAATGGGTGCTTTAGGAGGAAAATTCACTACCCTGGAAGGCCTTTTGACTGACATCAAAGACTTGGTAAGAAAAATAATTTTAGTTGACTCCCTTGATTTGCAGTGTTAAAAGCTATAATAAAAGTTATCCTTCTTGAGGTTTGGAGGTTAAATAAGGGGAAAAATGTTTTACTCACTAATTTTCCTTGATTTCAGCGCACCTAACATTCGTATGAAATGCAGCAGAAGGTTAAAGGCCTTTACTACCCTTTGTTCTCATTTCCTTTCTGTCCCCACTTTGAGGGCTCGTTTCCACTATTGCGGTGCGGAATCGCCTGGATTCCACCGCTGATGAAATCGCATGCGGATGCGATTCCCCAAGCGTTTTTTGCCGTGAATTCGCATAGGTAAGGGTATATGCGATTTTAACCATGTCACTGCCTGTGTGAATTTACATTGGTACCTATGCGAATTTGCTGCAAAAAACGCATGGGGAATTGCATGCGATTCCCCTATTAAATACTTCGCATGCATTCCACTCGCAGGCGAATTCTGCGGCTCTTTTGTGCGTTTTTTTTCACCGCTGAAAAAAACGCACCTCAACAACGCTACAGTGGAAACGGGCCCATCCACTTGCATTACATGTGCGAATCCGCGATAGTGGAAACGAGCCCTCAGACAATGATGAGAATCTGTTTGACATTCCATCATTTGTTGGAAAATCACAAGGCCATCCCATGAAGATATTCTGTCTTCTCTCTCCTGCCTCCTACCAATGATTTAGCCCAGCTCTGAGTTATTTGCAACCCATTGAGCTTGTTCATCTGGGACGAACGCGGAAGATTAAAGAGGAGCTGTCAGCCATACTATCTCAGAAAAAAACACATATGTAGATAAATACTTGCTCTACTTACATAACAGATGTATTGCACAGATGTATCTATTGATTGGATCACTGTGCAATATACCTTTTTTATATTCATGTCATGCACATGTAGAGATATTTTTCATTCTTTAATGTGATTGGTACTATGTAGAGCGGTGAAATAACACTCGGCACTCAGGCCCAGTCCGTGCACTTGAGGGGCAGGCTCTGCACTTGCTTGATGTACTGTAAACACTTCCCCTTTCCCAAGACACTCAAATGGATGGCATATAGCTGGAACTCAGGGCGTGCACCGGTATCTAATTCTGTGAACAACAGTCTGGTAATATACATACATGAAGACAGACCGGGCACCAATCCCTTTTACGTTCTTTAATATAGCATCTTGCCAAAAGACATTGCAGTGGTACATTCACATCAATTCACATTGGATGGATCAAACCTGCATAGATGAGTGTCCAGGGGGTGCGGGATGCTGGTGACCAGGGAATAGTGGACGGCACTACAGCCGTTTCTCGCCCAACTGGCGCTTGCTCACGTGCTTGCGTCCTGTGTCCCGCACCCCCTGGACACTCATCTATGCAGGTTTGATCCATCCAATGTGAATTGATGTGAATGTACCACTGCAATGTCTTTTGGCAAGATGCTATATTAAAGAACGTAAAAGGGATTGGTGCCCGGTCTGTCTTCATGTATGTATATTCTTTAATGTGACTTATTTGATATTGTTACAGTTTGTGTTTTGTAATATAATGCTACACTATTGAGGTTTTCTGAGAACTCAAATATTTTAATATAAAATTTTGGTACACTAATATAGGTATACCCTGCTGTTTCACTGATGGTGATTTTAATTGTTTTTATGTAAAAATTGTTCCAAATAAAGATTGTTATATTTTGAGATTTTAATTGGTTTGGTGCTGTATATTGGGCGCTTTTTCTTCCTTTTTCTGATAATTTACTTCAGGCAATAACCTTAACATCCTAATGAAGTACCAGGTATTGAAATAATGCACTCAAAGACTAATAACAAACACCCAGGAATACAAAGTGCTGCTTTGTGGCTTTTCTTCAGTAGATATGCAGTTTGTGGTCCTCTAATCATCCAAATGAAATGTTCTACCATATAAATTTGTTTTTCCTCAGGTGGTTGAGAAGAACCCATTCACTCTTGGTGACAGCTCAGTATCCGAAACTAAGGAGAAACTGAAGGAATTTGGAAAGAAAATTGATCAGGTAACTTTACACTGAGTTTAGAATAATTCATATAGAATACACTAGGAAAGGAAGGATCTAACTTCTTTTTTTTTTTTAATCTTTTTCACCACAGGTTTACTTTAATTTTCCACACACTGTTTCTGCAATTTGGTAAATAGATTGCCCTGCAAGCTAATGGTAAATCTGAACTCCCAGGAGTGTTTAAGGGGCTGAAAGATCGAAAAGACTCCTTACTAATATGATATGAAAAACAGAAGTGAGCTCACTCCAACCTGAATAATTGCAAATAACTTCTGTTTTAAGAAGGCAAATGTTTATTCATGTCTTAGTAACCAGTCTTTTCGGTCTCTATTAACCATCTTACACACTCCTAGGAGTTCAGGTTAACCATGAGCTTGCTGGGAATCTATAACTCTTGAGTGTTTCAAGTCCTACCTCCATAGAGCCATATTAATCCATGCCATGCACTGATGAGGATCAACCAATCCGAAACAGTCTGTATGCATGCATGTTGGATTAGTTTAGTTTGGCTCTGTAATATCAATAAGATGATACCTCATTGCATTCCAGCAGTGCTGGAGGTGTGTTTAACTATCAGGGACAACGAGTGGATGGTTTGCATATACAGCAGTGATGCATCATCGGAGACATCTCAGGACTCACTCCATACTGAGTAATCACAAATACCTTCTGTTTCAAGAAGGCCAACTTCTGTTTGTTTAGATAAGTAATGACAGTTAAAAGAAAAAGAGCTGAAAGCTTACTTTTTTTCTTTTTTTATACACCATTTAAGCCTTTTAGGCTTTGGTGCTATGTCCAAAAGGCTGCTGCTGCGCGCTCCTGCAGAAGATCGCGCGCTTGTTCGCATGCTCCCATGTTGCCGCCCGTTAGCCCGGAGATCAATGAATGGGAACACAGTACCCATTCATTGATGTAAGTCCCCGTTAGAAAGATCGACAGCTTCTATGAGAAACCGCGATCTTTCCAAGTGTTACATCCTCTCTGCACTTCCTGTAAGCTTACTTGTTACGCTTGCAGGACCAAAAAATAAATAAAAATTCACTGTGGCCAAATAGTAAAACTAGTTACATACCGTATTTTTCGGACTATAAGACGCACTTTTTCTCCCCCAAAAGTTGGGGGTGAAAGTCAGTGCGTCTTATAGTCCGAATACTAAAATTTGGACTGGCACCTATGTGTCCTCCGTCCCCATGTGTATTCTACCTGGTGTCTGTCCCTCTGTGTCCTTGATCCCACTGTGTATCCTGTGTCCATTTCCTTTCTCCCGCAGTGTATGCTGTGTCCGTGTCTGCTGTGGTTTGCCCGCCGTCTGTGTCCTGCCTTCTTTGTGTCCGTGTCCTTTGTTCCTTGTCACACCATGTATGTAGTGTCCGTGGTGACCGCTGACCCGTGCCCTATGTCCCCGAGTGCAGACCCGCTTGTCCATACTTAGCTGCAGCACACCGTTCCGTTGAAGCGGAAGCAGCCATCTACCAATCAAGTGGAGAGGCGCTCCCTCAAACTGCCAATCACGGCTGCTCCTGCTCCCTTCATAATAGGACGCGATGGTCTCGCGGGCGGGAGCAGGGCTCCATTGTTGGGGCCAATCACTGCACTCTCTCAGTTGCAGGGATTGCAGTGATTGGCCCCAGTGATGTCGCTCTGCTCCCGCCCTCAATACCGAGAAGATGTGCTGCAGCTAAGTATGGACAAACTGGTCTGCACTCGGGGACATAGGGCATGGGACAGCGGTCAGCGGGCACCACGGCAGGACACAGACAGCGGGCAAAACACAGCAGACACATATGTAGGATACATAGCTGGATCGAGTACACAGAGATACAGACACCAGGTAGAATGCTGCATCTAAGTATGGAAAAGGGGTCTGAATCCGGGGACATAGGAAGGGGGGAAGAGGGCAGGAGACAAACAGTGGGCAATACACAGCAGACATGGACACAGGATACAGAGCCCAGATACACAGTGGGAGAAAGGACACAGGGACAGAATACACAGCAGGATGGACGACAGGGGGAGAGAATACACAGCAATAATGTATGGGATCATATGGGACAGAGGATACTGATATGGAGGAGATGGGGACACTGGACACAGGGATAGGGGACAAAGGAGGGCACAAGAGGTACTTGAAAGGTACAAGGAGGACATAATTGGGGGGAGGAAGGTCTATAAAACACCCCTGCACTATAGATGCACTAGGTTTAGGATATATTTTTTTTCCTGGCTTTTGCCCTCTAAACCTAGGTGCGTCTTATAGTCTGGAGCGTCTTATAGTCCGAAAAATACGTGGGTATTTTTGGGACAGTAGGAGGTAAACTGTTAATTTTTAATGTAAGTATATGTATATAATAAAATACCATAAAAAAAAAAAAACGTTACCGAAGGGTCTAATTTTTTTTTTTATATAATATGCATGTCAAGAGGGTATATTGCCATTTATTTATTTTTTTTTAATTATAAGCTTGTAAATAGTGATGGTTGCAAAAAAATGCACCATTATTTCCAAATAAAATATTGGGCCATACATTGTGATAGGGACATAATTTAAATAGTGTAATAACCGGAAAAATTGGCAAATAAAATATGTGGGTTTTAACGATGGTAGCATGTAGTATTTTAAAGGATACCAGAAGTGACATGAGATGGACATGTGCCTACCATACAAATAACTGTGCTGTGTTCGTTTTTTTTTTCTTCTCTGCCTAAAAGAGTCAAATATCAGGTATGTAAGTGGCTGACTCAGGAAGTGACTCTCACTGATAAGAAATTCCAACTATAAAACCCTTTTCCTAGCAGAAAATGGCTTCTGAAAGCAGGAAAGGGATAAAAAGGGTCAACAGTTTTTAGATTTTTAGCTCTATCATACTTCAATGAATGTGTCATTGAGCAAAAACAATAAAACAGTTAAAACTTAAAGTCAATTTAAACATAAAATAAAACTGCAGAATATCTTAAGTCATTTTTAGGAGAAGGAAGATGGATACAATCGGTTTATTTCATTAGTTTATTTTCGCTTATTTTCCTTTAAAGCTATAATGGCCAAAAACTGAGAAAAAAATGAATATTTTTCTTAATATTCCTGTTAAAATGCATTTAGAAAAAAAACATTCTTAGCAAAATGCACCACCCAAAGAAAGTCTAATTGGTGGCAGAAAAAACAAGCTATAGATCAATTAGTTGTGATAAGTAGTGATAAAGTTATTGGTGAGTGAATGGGAGGTGAAAATTGCTCTGATGCATAAGGTGAAAAACGACTAAAGGCTGAAGTGGTTAAGTTAGCCAATAAATGGTTATGTTCCTGATTCAAACCTTCTTGCTTTTTTTAAGGGCTAACACGGTTCAATGCTTTACGAATGACACAGTGTAGTATTATATGGTGTTCATGTGAGGTTGTACTTGCCAAACTTTAAAGGTGGCCACACACCATACAATTTTTTAAATATCTGTTCAATTTAAGAATTGCGATCAATTTTTCTGACTGATTGTAATATTTAAAAAATATGACCAATGCACTACACACGTCT
The DNA here is from genome assembly GCF_040937935.1 of Hyperolius riggenbachi. Lineage (NCBI taxonomy): Eukaryota > Metazoa > Chordata > Amphibia > Anura > Hyperoliidae > Hyperolius > Hyperolius riggenbachi. The sequence continues at coordinate 275,652,434 of NC_090651.1, forward strand.
GTTCAATTTTTCCCCAATTATGATAAAAATGATTGGAAACTCTGAGAAAATGGCTAGGGTGTGTACAGTGATGTGAAAAGCTATTTGCCCTCTTCCTGATTTCTTATTCTTTTGCGTGTTTGTCACACTTGGTTTCTGCTCATCAAAAACCGTTAACTATTAGTCAAAGATAACATAATTGAACACAAAATGCAGTTTTAAATTATGGTTTTTATTTAGTGAGAAAAAAAACTCAAAACCTACATGGCCCTGTGTGAAAAAGAAATTGCCCCCTGAACCTAATAACTGGTTGGGCCACCCTTAGCAGCAATAACTGCAATCAAGCGTTTGCGATAACTTCCAACGAGTCTCGTACAGTGCTCTGGAGGAATTTTGGCCCACTCATCTTTGCAGAATTGTTGTAATTCAGCTTTGAGTGTTTTCTAGCATGAACCGCCTTTTTAAGGTCATGCCACAACATCTCAATAGGATTCAGGTTAGGACTTTGACTAGGCCACTCCAAAGTCTTCATTTTGTTTTTCTTCAGCCATTCAGAGGTGGATTTGCTGGTGTCTTTTGGGTCATTGTCCTGCTGCAGCACCCAAGATCACTTCAGCTTGAGTTGACGAACAGATGGCCGGACATTCTCCTTCAGGATTTTTTGGTAGACAGTAGAATTCATGGTTCCATCTATCACAGCAAGCCTTCCAGGTCCTGAAGCAGCAAAACAACCCCAGACCATCACACTACCACCACCATATTTTACTGTTGGTATGATGTTCTTTTGCTGAAATGCTGTGTTACTTCTACGCCAGATGTAACGGGACACGCACCTTCTAAAAAGTTCAACTTTTGTCTCGTCGGTCCACAAGGCATTTTCCCAAAAGTCTTGGCAATCATTGAGATGTTTTTTAGCAAAATTGAGACGAGCGTTAATGTTGTTTTTGCTTAAAAGTGGTTTGCGCCTTGGATATCTGCCATGCAGGCCGTTTTTTCCCTGTCTCTTTCTTATGGTGGAGTCGTGAACACGGACCTTAAGTGAGGCCTGCAGTTCTTTAGATGTTGTCCTGGGGTCTTTTGTGGCCTCTCGGATGAGTTTTCTCTGCGCTCTTGGGGTAATTTTTGGTCGGCCGGCCACTCCTGGAAAGGTTTATCACTGTTCCATGTTTTTGCCATTTGTGGATAATGGCTCTCACTGTGGTTCGCTAGAGTCCCAAAGCTTTAGAAATGGCTTTATAACCTTTACCAGGCAGATAGATCTCAATTACTTTTGTTCTCATTTGTTCCTGAATTTCTTTGGACCTTGGCATGATGTCTAGCTTTTGAGGTGCTTTTGGTCTACTTCTGTGTCAGATAGCTCCCATTTAAGTGATTTCTTGATTGAAACAGGTGTGGCAGTAATCAGGCCTGGGGGTGACTACAGAAATTGAACTCAGGTGTGATAAACCACAGTTAGTTTTTTTTTTTTTTTTTTTTTTTTTTTTTTTTACAATACAATAACATTTGTAAAGCGCTTTTCTCCCATAGGACTCAAAGCGCATAGCTGTGTCTCAGATTAATACAGGGTTTCAGGCTGGGTTGTGTTACAGAGGAGATAGTCAGATGTTAATGAATGCCAGACTGAAAAGGTAGGTTTTCAGTTTAGACTTAAATGCTTCCAGGGATGGGGCTGTCCTGATTGGGTGTGGCAGGGAGTTCCAAAGTGTAGGGGCAGCATGACAAAAGGCTCTGTCTCCAAAGGTTTTGAGGTGGACTCTGGGGGTGACCAAGGTGTTACGTCCTTTTGATCTAAGATTGTGGGGGGTGTGATGTAGTTGCAACAAGTCCTTCAGGTATCCAGGGCCCAGATTGTGCAAGGATTTGAATGTCAGTAAGCCAATCTTAAACAGAATTCTCCATTTTATCGGTAGCCAGTGGAGTGAGCTCAGGGTTGGTGTTATGTGGCAATGGCGGGGTTGGCTCGTTAACAGCCTTGCGGCGGTATTCTGTACTAATTGCAGGCGGCGTAAGTCTTTCTTATGTAGGCCTGTGTAGAGGACGTTGCAGTAGTCTAACCTTGATGTGACGAAGGCATGAACTAGGGTTGGAAGATCCTCTGAAGGAATTAGGTGTTTAATCCTTGCGATATTCCTTAGGTGAAAGAAGGAATGTTTCACAACAGCTGAGATTTGATTCCTGAAGCTTAATTTCCCATCAATCAGTACTCCCAGGCTGCGCACACAGTCTGAGTTGTTCAGGTCTGAGCTCCCTATCCTTAGCGGTGTTGGTTGAGACTGGAGCTGCTTTGCTGTTGAGCCCTGGCCCTCGATAACAAGAACCTCAGTTTTGTCAGCATTAAGTTTTAGCCAATTATTATTCATCCACTCCTGAAGCTCAGCTAAGCATGCGTTTATTTGTGGAGTAGGGTCTGTGACATCAGGTTTGAATGACAAATATAGCTGGGTGTCATCAGCATAGCAATGATATGTCAGGCCATGTTTTTGTATGATTTCTCCAAGTGGCAGCATGTATATGGTGAACAGTAAAGGGGATAATATTGCGCCCTGAGGTACACCGTATTTTAGTGGTACAGAGTTGGAGAGGAAGGGCCCTAAGGCTACCCTTTGTGTTCTGCCAGCCAGGAAGGAGTTGAACCACCGGAGAACAATGCCATCTATGCCACAGTACTCTTGTAGCCTGTTGAGTAAGATTTCATGATCGACTGTGTCAAAAGCCGCTGAGAGGTCGAGCAAAATCAGGATGGAACATTGACCCTTGTCTCTTGCAATGAGCAGATCATTGCAAATCTGGGTGAGGGCTGTTTCACAGCTGTGATATTTCCTGAAACCAGATTGAAGAGGGTCAAGGATGTTGTTTCTGGAGAGCCTGGCTTCAAGTTGGAGGTAGACAGCCTTTTCAATAACTTTTCCCAGAAAGGGGAGGTTTGAGACAGGTCTGTAGCTGTTTAGAGCATCTGGGTCTAAGGATGGTTTCTTGAGTAGAGGCCTGACGATTGCTTCTTTCAGAGTAGAGGGAAACCACCCTTCTTGTAAGGAGCCGTTGACTATTTTGTGGAATGCCGGTGTAAATAGTTCAGGGCATTTCAACATGAACTTAGTGGGGCCAGGGTCCAGATCGCAGGTAGTCTGGCGAAGGTTTGAGAGGATATCCAAGATGTCTTTTCCAGTGATTACCTTAAAATCAGACCATGGTGGTAGGCTATTTTTGCACCTGTTATATGGCTCTGCATGGGTTTCTGGGGCTGTGAATTGAATGGCAGATCGTATGGAGGAGACTTTGTCTGAGAAATAGTGGGCAAATTTCTCGCACAGTTCCTGTGAAGGTCTGATGCTGGATTTCCTGCAAGATGGATTGCAGAGACTGTCAACCGTGCGGAAGAGTTGGGCAGGTCTGTTGGCTGCATTTGCAATTTCGTGAGACAGGAATAAGGACTTCTTTTTGTTAATCGTTTGATATTTTTCCAGGTGAGCAATTAGGGAAAGTTTGTCATCAGGAGACTGATGTTTGCGCCACCTTCGTTCCAGTCTGCGTCCCTGTTTCTTTAGTTCCTTTATAGAGTTGTCAAACCAGCGAGCGTGATGTAATGGTGCGGAACGTTTAATCTTTAAGGGAGCTATGGCGTCAAAAGCGGCTGAGACATCGTGGTTATATTTAAGGACCATGGATTCAAGGCCTAAGTTGTGATCTGTCAGTCCACCTAGATTGAGGCTGTTCTGAAGGTGTTGGGGTGTCAAACCTTTCAAGGAACGATATTTTATTAGTTCTTTCACTTGGTGTTTTGTAGCCGGTGCTGTAAAGGAGAAGTGGACAGTGTGGTGGTCTGACCAAACTACTGGATCAATTTCCACATTGGATATTAGGAGTTCTGAATGGAAAATGAGGTCCAAAGTGGGGGGGGCAATCACTTTTTCACACAGGGCCATGTAGATTTGGAGTTTTTTTTTTTTTTTTCTCACTAAATAATAAAAAACATCATTTAAAACTGCATTTTGTGTTCAATTATGTTATCTTTGACTAATAGTTAACGGTTTTTGATGAGCAGAAACATTTAAGTGTGACAAACATGCAAAAAAAATAAGAAATCAGGAAAGGGGCAAATAGTTTTTCACATCACTGTATATTAATAAATTGACAATCTAACACACACCATACAATCTTTAGAAAGATTGAAGAAAAATATCTGGCATTCCGGATCGATAAAAATCGAAGAAAACTGGAAATCTGATCGGATTTTTCAGTCGAATGAAAAAGCTTCCAATTTTTTTCCGGGAGATCCGATCGTTTTTATCAAATTGCCGTAAAATCGGATCAACCTTTTTTGACCCAAGGACCGCTTGAGCATCAGGCAATTTTTCCAAGGACCGGGTGGATGCGGAGAATGGGGGTGTTATTGCGTGGGGGGGGGAGGGTGCGGGCTTATTTTACAGGCAGTCATTACATAAAGAAGTCCTGGGAACACCAGCCCTACCTAACCACTATCTGCATTGCCCTCAGCACTTTGGAAAAGTACATTTGGTGCGACAGGTGGGGTGGAGGGGGGGTTCCCTCCACCTCACAGCCCCTTTACCCTCCTCCCCACACTCAGTTCACCCATTCCTCCTCTCTACACCCACTTCACACTTCCCTCCTCCCCACACTCACTTTTACCCTTCCATTCTTCTTCCCACACTAAGCTTCTTCCCACACTAAGCTTCCAGCATCAGCTGCTCACCTCCTTCCAGACTGAACTCTGTGGCTGGCAAGAGACCAGAGTGTCCCAGTCATCCTCACTGCTGCCACCTGGTGTCCGTACTAACAGAAAGCATGATGCATTACAAATAACAGACACTAGGTGGCAGCAGTAACAATGGCTGCAGACTGCTCTTCTGTATAGCTTCCGGCAAACTTCAGTGACCTTTCTCTCTGCACTGTGATGAGTCATGACAGACTGCACGGCCCAGCTGAGAGCAGCCTATGGCCCACCAGTGGGCCGCGGCCCAGGGGTTGGGGACAAGTTGTGAAAATATCACCTAGGAGAAAACCTAGATGAAAAAGTGAATTGCATATGTCCCCTGGCCTTTAACAGTTAAAGGCCAGGGGACATATGCAATTGACTTTTTCACCTATGTTTTCTCCTAGGTGATATTTTCACAACTTGTAAATTGCCTTTTACACCACCAGCAAGCAAACCAATACTAAACATAATTTTGACAGTACTTTTTCGCCTACTTTTTGGTACTTTTTCGATTGCAAAGTGCGAAAAAGTAATTCAAATTGAAGATGTAAAATTATCTCCTAGGAGAAAACTCGGGATAAAGTGAATTGCGTATGGGCTCAGGTTTCTTATCTTTGGAGTGAGAATATTTCTCATGAATGTATACAAAACATATGCATGGTCACTTATTGAGATTTAGGTTTTTGATATGAGTATGACTAATATTTTGGGATTATAGTTTTGTACAGCATTCTCGTGCCATGCTGTTGTACAACTTGTGGTTTTGCAGTCCCTTTCATTTTGATCTATTAAACTTCGGTCAGGATTTCCACTCATGCCATTTGAATGGAGAGTAGTTGTCTAGGTATGATTTTAAGCTAAAGCAAAATGTGTAAATTAATGTTTCACTTGCTGTCTGTGAAATATAAATCTGTGTACACTGTTTGTAGATCTTGGAAGGAAAGATGAAAGTTCACCTAATTCTGGATGATCCAGCTGGAAATAGCTATCTGCAGGTAAACTCGCAGAACACTATCCCATCTATGTATCTAAGTTAACCGATGAAAAACTCTCAGGGAAATATCACACTTGGGCCTGTGGAAAAACACCTGTGGTTCTCCAGACACTTTTTTTTTTCCCCATATATACTTACTCTGGGCTTCCTCCAGCCCTATAAGCACATCAGAGTTCCTTGCCCTTCGTTCAGCTGCAATCATCCCCGGTAACTGGCAGCCGGGGTCTGCGCGAGAGGTCTGCACATGCGCAGGAGACCCTGACTGACCAGTTACAGAGACTCTGGTTGCGTCTTACATTGGACATGTGATACAATAGCATGCTATGCATTACAGTGTTCTCCCCAGGCTCTTTTAGCCGGGTGCTCCACCCGGCTAGATTTGGTGACCACCCGGCTGACATCTGCTCACCTCCTCGCCCTCCTCCTATGCTGTAAGCAGAGTTGCCCTGCATTTTCATCTCGCCCCACCCAGCTACTTTTTCATGCCACCCTGCTACTATTTCATGCCACCCAGCTGGAAAAAATTCTGGGGAGAGCACTGTATTACATGTCCAGGATACCCCCCCCCCCCCCCCCGCCATTCCATTCGCACTGAATGATTAATTTTACATGATTCTTTGTGTATACTCGCACTCCCTCCCCCTTTCTCCTTCTCCCCCTATCTCCAGTGGCATACCCAGGGCATTTGACACCCGGTGCTGGGTATTAAAAGGCACCCCCCTCGCCATAAAAAAAAAAGCGACTGGCATGCTAAATGCAACATGGCGGGCAATGCCAGGTGTAGGCTCCCTCCCCTAAAGTTGGCCTCAATATAGGTAGCTAACAAAAAATGGGTGTGATTATAACCTGCGGCGCTAAGCGGGCGTGGCCATGACCGGATGAGGGTGGAGCTAACTAATTTAAAGTGAACCCGGGATGAGAGTGATATGGAGGCTGCCATATGTATTTCCTTTTAAACAATAGGCAGCCCAGCTGATCTATTTAGCTGCAGTAGAACTGAATTTACACCAGAAACAAGCATGCAGCTAATCTTGTCAGTTCTGACAATATTGTCAGAAACCACTGACCTGCTGCATGCTTGTTCAGGGTCTATGGTTGAAAGAATTAGAGGCAAAGGACCAGCACGGCAGCCAGGCAACTGGTTTTGCTTAAAAGGAGATAAATATGGCAGCCTCAATATTATTCTCACCTCGGGACAGTGGGCCCAAGTTTTGGTGACCCTTTCCCCAGAAAATTCACATAATTGTGCAGGTTTTCTCAAGAAAAAACACGTAATGTGAGCAGATTTGTCCAAAAAACACGTGCAATCGTGTCGGCAGCTTTGCCCAGAAAATACGTTCAATCGTGTCGGCAGCTTTGCCCAGAAAATATGTTCAATCATGTTGGCAGCTTTGCCCAGAAAATACGTGCAATCATGTCGGCAGCTTTGCCCAGAAAATACATGCAATCGTGGAAGATTTGACCAGAAAATACATGCAATCATGTGGCCAACCTGGCCAGAAACCACTTCAATCATGAAGCAGACCTGGCCTGGACAGTTGATACAGAATAGCTAGTATAGTTGCCCCCAGTTTAGGTAATATAGTTGCCCCCAGTGTAGGTAATATAGTTGCCCCCAGAGTAGGTAATATAGTTACATAGTTACATAGTTACTTTGGTTGAAAAAAGACATACGTCCATCTAGTTCAACCAGTACAAAGTACAACTCCAGCCTGCTCCCTCACATATCCCTGTTGATCCAGAGGAAGGCGAAAAAACCCTTACAAGGTAAAAATTCCTTCCCGACTCCAGATGGCAATCAGATAAAATCCCTGGAACATCATTGGCATTACCTAGTAATTGTAGCCATGGATGTCATTCAACGCAAGGAAAGCATCTAAGCCCCCTTTAAATGCAGGTATAGAGTTTGCCATAACGACTTCCTGTGGCAATGCATTCCACATCTTAATCACTCTTACTGTAAAGAACCCTTTCCTAAATAAATGGCTAAAACGTTTTTCCTCCATGCGCAGATCATGTCCTCTAGTCCTTTGAGAAGGCCTAGGGACAAAAAGCTCATCCGCCAAGCTATTATATTGCCCTCTGATGTATTTATACATGTTAATTAGATCTCCTCTAAGGCGTCTTTTCTCTAGACTAAATAAACCCAGTTTATCTAACCTTTCTTGGTAAGTGAGACCTTCCATCCCACGTATCAATTTTGTTGCTCGTCTCTGCACCTGCTCTAGAACTGCAATATCTTTTTTGTAATGTGGTGCCCAGAACTGAATTCCATATTCCAGATGTGGCCTTACTAGAGAGTTAAACAGGGGCAATATTATGCTAGCATCTCGAGTTTTTATTTCCCTTTTAATGCATCCCAAAATTTTGTTAGCTTTAGCTACCAAATATAGTTGCCCCCAGAGTAGCTAGTATAGTTGCCCCCAGTGTAGGTAGTATAGTTGCCCCCAGAGTAGGTAGTATAGTTGCCCCCAGAGTAGGTAGTATAGTTGCCCCCAGAGTAGGTAGTATAGTTGCCCCCAGAGTAGGTAGTATAGTTGCCCCCAGAGTAGGTAGTATAGTTGCCCCCAGAGTAGGTAGTATAGTTGCCCCCAGAGTAGGTAGTATAGTTGCCCCCAGAGTAGGTAGTATAGTTGCCCCCAGAGTAGGTAGTATAGTTGCCCCCAGAGTAGGTAATATAGTTGCCCCCAGAGTAGGTAATATAGTTGCCCCCAGAGTAGGTAGTATAGTTGCCCCCAGAGTAGGTAGTATAGTTGCCCCCAGAGTAGGTAGTATAGTTGCCCCCAGAGTAGGTAGTATAGTTGCCCCCAGAGTAGGTAGTATAGTTGCCCCCAGAGTAGGTAGTATAGTTGCCCCCAGAGTAGGTAGTATAGTTGCCCCCAGAGTAGGTAGTAAAGTTGCCCCCAGAATAGCTAGTAAAGTTGCCCCCCGGTATGGGGGAAGCTTGGAAGGAGGGGTGGTGGGGAAAGCGGCGGGGAGGGGGGCCGGACTCCCCACCTCCCTCACCTAGGTCCCCTCCTTCTGGCGCTTCCCCCTTCTAATTAGCAGCAGCGGGCGGAGAGGACTTACCTGCTCCTGGCGATGGCACACAGCGTCATCCTCACGTGACGCTGCTCTCCGACTTCTCTGTCACTCACTGCGCTTCCGCCAATCAGGAAGCACAGTGAGCGGTGGAGGAGGCGGAGACCAGCGTCACGTGACGATGACGCTGTGCGCCATCGCCTGGAACGCAGGAAGGAGGTAAGTCCTCTCCGCCTGCTCCTGCCTGGCCGCTGCTACTAATTAGGAGGGGGAAGCGCCAGAAGGAGGGGACCCAGGTGAGGGCTTTCCCTGCCACCCCTCCTTTCCGTGTTGCGTCCCCCCTCCTGTCCAGCACAGGCCTCTGTGGGAGGCCTTGATGACACCCCCTGGGGCGCCTGACACCCGGTGCGGGGCGCCCCATGCCGCCCTATTGTAGGAACGCCACTGCCTATCTGTCTTGCATACACACACTCAGTTGCTGCTGTGTAGCTACGAAGCCAATTAATCAAGCTTAAAGAGAACCCGAGGTGGGTTTTAAAAATCCTAATTGCACACAGAGGCTGGATCTGCATAGAATGCCCAGCCTCTGTTGCTATATTGTTCTCCCCCAGACCCCCCCCCCCCCCCTGCGCTCTGCTATCCCCCATAAATCAAACCGCCGTGTTAGCGACACACAGCGTGTCGATAGCAGGCTGTTTACATGGCCACTGTCAATCTCTGCCACTCCCCTGCCTCCTCTGTCACCGCTCCCTGTCTGTGTCCCTTCTCTCCAATCAGCTGGGAGGGAAGGGACACAGGCGGGGAGCGGCGATATGGAGGAGGTGGGGGAGCGGCGAGAGGGACAGTGGCCATGTAAACAGCCGGCTATGGACACGTTGCGTGTCGCTAACACGGCAGTTTGATTTATGGGGGATAGCAGAGCGCAGGGGGGGTCTGGGGGGAGATAGTATAGCAACAGAGGCTGGCATTATATATGCAGACCCAGTCTCTGTGTGTAATTAGGATTTTTAAAACCCACCTTGGTTTCTCTTTAACTGACATTTTGGATAAATGCGAAGGAACATAAATTGAGTGCCGGAGGAGGATGCATCAAACTAGTAATCTGGTACAGAGGCGCAGAGCTGAAGAGCACTTGCTACTGGATATGTGCACAGAGCAGTCTCAAATACCTCTTTATGCATCGCAAAAGTCACTAGGCATGTGTATATGATCCCACACAAATGTATGCATAGAAACACACATCTACACATGCCCAGTACAAATTCCAGGAGGGGAACTACAACAATAGAAATGAGCTTGGAAATTGACTTTGCATGACATTGTAAGCCCAGTGGCTGCTAGTTATCTGATGGTTACTCTGTTTCTGACAAGCTAAATTTATGCAAAAAAGGAAAAATTGAGCTTTGAAGGTATACAAATATTGATTTAAGCAACATAATGCAATGATGGGGTAAAGTTCTTCCTTGTTGACAGCCTTGTTGTTTTCTGTTTCCTTCTGTTACAGAATGTGTATGCGCCAGAGCAGGATCCAGAATTGACAGTGGAGAAATACGAACGATCATTTGAGCAGAATGAGGACTTGGGAATCAATGATATGAAAACAGAAGGATATGAAGCAACAGAAAAGAAAGACCACTGCTAGATGTGCTCAATAGATTCCAGTCTTCAAAAAAAAAAAAGTGTCTGAGATTTTTAATTTACAATTATAACTTCTAAAGCTTTGTAAAGCAGTGGCACATGAAGTAAATACATAATGACTTCTTACCTAGCACACTGAAATCCTTGAGGCCAAGTAATGCTGGGACTACACAATGCGTTTCTGCTGCTCGATTCTCCACGGTTTTCTTATCTTTTGCCATTCACGTCTATCAGAAATTAAGTGGCAAAGCGATCGAACGTGAGATCAGACATGTCAGAAATGATCTATCGAACCCATCGATCTGCTGCAGAAACACATTGTGGTTTCCCAGATACCTATCTGGGAAAAATGCAGAGATCTGGAGTTCTCTGCTGATCTCTGCATTTTCTCCAGGTGTCAGGAGTGCTCAATGTACGGTATACTACTGCTCAATACTACTTGAAAATAAACATTGTACCAGTTTTAGGTCAGCACACATCATGCACTTGTGTGCCATGGCTTTATAAAACAATAGGATGTGACAAATGTCCTTAAACTGTTTCATTACAACTCAAACTCCTATGTCTCTCTGAAGACCTGTGACACGAACAGGCTTGTGTACACTCCTTGTACAAGTTACCGTTCTCCTCACTCCTCCCCCCCCCCCCCCCCTTGTCATCCACTCATAACGCTGGGAACTTTATCAGGACCTCACTTTTATCCTTCCTAACTAATAAAAAAGGCAAAATTAGTAAGTGGCAGGAACCTGAGGCAATTTCTTTCTTTAAAGCCCAATCTACACGATATGATTCTTTGTGCGATTCGATTACGATTCTATTTACGATCCGATTAAATCCGACATGTCCGATCGGGATTCGATTTGCCATTGCAAAACAATGGCAAATCGAATTGAATCCTGATTGGAACATGTCGTATTTAATCGGACCGTAATTAGAATCCTAATCGCATCGATCGATCGTATCGTGTAGACGGGGCTTTAGGCAATGTAATTTAACAATACCTTCATTAGAGCTTTTATATCTAATGAGATTGAATTGTTACCTTTATTGCTCCCCACCTTATTCCTTGTCCCTCTGATGGATATTATTGAGGCTTGTAAATTCTTTGCAAATAAAGCCTGTTATTTTGAAGGACCACTTATCCAAGTTATGTCAGCATAGATAGTTTTGCACATTACTTATTTAAAGGGTGCAACATCTGCCTTGCCAACTGATTTTATTTAGCTACACGTTTCATTGTGTGGCAATGCTGCAGTTACTAGCAGCTCTTAAAATATACATTTAATTTGCCATATTACTGGGGGACAAAAATTCAGATGAGTTTGTGAAACTAAATACACATTAATATTTATCTTTTCTCCTGCTTCTTGCCGGCCATTGGACAGGCACATTATTTTAGTTAGTGGTATAAAAAGATGCAAAAAGTAAATTTGTTGGTGTCCACATGCAACAGGCTGGAGTATACTGGGGAGTCTGACTTTTTGTTGGATTGTTGAGAAAATATAAAACTATTTTATAATCTTTTCATACTTTGTTTTGTGTGTTTCTTTGTTTGCTACAGTCTAAAAATGTAATGCAACTGTAAAATAAGTTTGGTTTAAGTTACACGTTGTTGACCTTAGTAGTATTCCCAAAGAATTGGGGTTGTTTAAATTCTGAAGGACCAGCAATGGTTAGACACTTTGACAGATCACATTTATTTATTTTAATTATTTTTGAAAATTAGAGTAACAAATTGAAAAGTTACAGTTCTCTGAAATTTGAATATTTTTTATTTAGAAATGCCATATATACTTTTGACAAGCAGAGTGATTATGCACATATGGGGATGTATACGTTTTTCTTTTAAATATATACCTGCTCTGTGCCAATATATACATTAATAACTCATCTGTACTATGTTAGGCTTGCAACAAAAGGGCACTTAGCCGTCCAAAATGGTTATTGTGCCAGATATACAATACAGGGATGTCGTATGCATTGTTTTTTTTTAAATAAAGAGTGAAAAAAAAAGTCTGTGTGCATTATATAATTTTTTTTTTCACCAGTGTGCGTTAACTTGATAATTGTGCTCATATAAATGGGCCTGAAGCGGTCTGGAGAAAAGTTAGATACTCTCCTACGTCGAGGGAAGGCTCTGGATCCCATAGAGTCTTCCTGGTCTTCTCTCCGTGCCCACATTCCACCACTGTCCCCCTTTGAAATTATTCAAACAGCAGGTTGAATACTTATTTGGCACCACTTGGGCAGCATTCCATAGATGAGGGGATGTGCTGCAGTTATGGATATGCCAGTCTTCAGAAGCATTCGGACGAGAGTGCTTCCAAGGAGTCCCAAAGACGCGTAATTTCAACAGTGGTGGAATGAAGAGTCGTAGAGAGGTCCAGAAAGACGTTATGGAATCCAGAGTCTTTCCTCTGTAGGCTAGTATCTAATCTGAAGTGTTTCCTTGCTTCAGGTTTGCTTGAAGAGTCCTTGTGAGACACCTGTAGACATGCTTGACTGAACTCTGCTGATAATCTTCACGTGTATGAGGCTTTAGATATACTGCTTAGATTAGAATATCATAGCATTCTTCTTCAGCTGCTGAAGAGATCATATAACATTTTTCAGCTTATTGGGAAATCAGTTCTACCTGTTGCAAGTTTGTCTGGATCAGGGATTGGCTTTTGAGTACTGAAGTACTCAAATTCGGAATTCTAATAAAGATTAATTACTGCACCTGTGACTGGGAGAGGGGGGGTTATGGTTTAACTTACCCAGATGTCCGTGGATCCTATGCGTGTCACCGCTGTAATATGCAATCTATGGGATGCGTTCCACCACTCACTACTCCACGCCCTCGGTAGTAAGTGTTGGAATGCGTCCCATAGGTTGCATATTACAGCGGTGACACATATAGGATCCACGGACTTCTGGGTAAGTTAAACACCCCACCCACCCCATTCACAGGTGCAGTAATTTAATCTCTATTAGAATTCCGAATTTGAGTACTTCAGTACTCAAAAGCCGATCCCTGGTCTGGATGAAAAATTATATGCAAATAATTTTGAGTTGATGCAGAATATGCAAATCTTGTTTGCAGCTTGAAAATGAACCAATTAAATTCCATCTTGGCAGGATTTTTATTGGTCCATCTTCAAGCGACATACAAAATTACATTAATCCTGCATCCTCTCACAATTTATCTTGTTGACTATTCCTACGTGTAACCTTACCTGTGGAGAATCCATAAGGCTACCTTTGGGGACATGTTGCTGAGTTGCGTCAAACAATATCATTGCATTGCTAACAAGATGCAAATATATTTTAACGCGCGATGCAACTTTTACTCTCCGTTGCGGTCTTGAAGGATGTGCAATGCCCTACTGTGAATTTAGTCTAAGGCTAAGTTCACAGTGGGGAGTTGCAGTGCAATGTAACGGCTACAACTTGAAGCAGAAAATCGCACTGTAATTGTAAGTATGTGAAGTTCAGCGTGCACCCAGTGCAATGTGATCCAATGGATTCTGGTATTCCAACACAATGCATGCATGAACAGTGGCAGTGAAACATACGTTTCATTGACTATGCTTCACAGTATGCGATGCAACTTTTTTTTATAATGTGTGATGTGACTTTTACCCTCCATTGCGTTTGTTGCATATTTATTATATTATATTTAGACTCTGTAACAAAATGTTCAGCCTTATTTCTTCTATCCTATACGTTCCTATACCTGTTCTAATGTGGTCTCTTACTGCAGCCTTTCCTAGTTGCACAGTGGCTGTTTTATCTCTTATATAATCTAATCTTTCATTTGACGGCTTTGTCAGATTTAGGCAGGAATGTGCTGCTCTGCTTGTGATAGGTAGAAGCTATACACACCCTCTCCACAACCCCTGCTGGCTCTCTATGAGTCAAAGACTGAGCTTCTCTCAGCCTATCACATGCAGGTTAACAGCCATGTTTGTTTGTAAACACTGCCTAAAACTGGCAATTACAAGCCAGGATTGCAGTAGGGAGTGGCAGAAACAGCACAGAGTGGGGGGGGGGGGGCAGGAGAACATAATGAATAGAATGGTATGCTTTTTATTGTAAGAATTTTAGAGTACAGATTCTCTTTAAACTGAGAGGGATATGGCTGTTTCCTTTTAAACAATACCAGTTGCTTGTCAGTCCTGCCAATGCGTACATTTGAAATCGGCGCCGGTAGACTTGGGCGCAGGATACAGCGGTATATAGCTGAACCTGCTTCTGCACAAGTCCGGGCCGATTTAATTACTATTCCCCCTCCAGGCTGACATGGATAGTGGGGGAATGAAATAATTCGGCTTCCAGCGATTGCTGGAGGCTGAATTATGTTTTTAAGCAACTTCGGCTCCGTCTTCTGACGGAGCTGACGTTACTCACTGAGCGCTTCAATAGGAATGATTCCTATTGAAGTCTATGGAGGCGCCGGCTGTGCCCAAATCTAGCAGCGCTGAAAAGCACTGCTCCGCTGCCAATATCTTTGCTGCAGTAATGGCTAAAACACACACCTGAAACAAGCATGCAGCTAATCCTGTCTGACGTCAGAGCACCTGATCTGCATGCTTGTTCAGGGGCTGTGGCTAAACATATTAGAGGTAGAGGATCAGCAGGACTGCCAGGCAACTGGTATTATTTTAAAAGGAAAAATCCATATCCTTCTCCGTTTAGGTTCCCTTTAGTGTTCCCCAACCCTGTCCTCAAGGCCCACCAACACTGCATGTTTGTATAAAGCTCTGCTGAGACACTAATTACTCCACCTGTGATTGTGTGTGGTTTCCTGCAAAACATGTACTGTTGGTGGGCCTTGAGGGTTGGGAAACACTGCTTTAGAGGGAATGCAACGGAGCTCCCACTGAAAACCTAGCCGTTGCATGCTGCATCCACATACTGACTTGGGGCTGGAACCCACTAGGAGTGATTTCTAATCGCTAGTGATTTGAAAAAGCTCTTGCAATTTTATAAAAATCCCCCATAGCATTGCATTAACATCGCTCAAGTGGGATCATACCCATAGCATTACATTTAGCAAGAGCTTTCAAATCACAAAGCGCTCAGAAAATCGCTCCTAGTGGGTTTCTGGCCTCAGTCCTCAGGTGTGTGCTTTAACTACTTGAGGACTGCGGTGTTAAACCTCCCTAAAGACCAGGCCATTTCTCACTTAATTGGCCACTGCAGCTTTACGGCCTTGCTGCAGGGCCGTCCAACTCGGCACACAAGTGATTAACCCCTCCCCCTTTTCTCCCCACCAACAGAGCTTTCTGTTGGTGGGGTCTGATCGCCCCCAGATATTTTGTTTATTTTTTACAAATATTTATTTTTTTATTAAATATATGTATTTTATTTTCATACTCCTCCCTCCCCCCCACCAGCCAATCCGTGTGATCAGCTGTCATAGGCTTCAGCCTGTGAGTACAGCGCTGCCTTACATTGCAGAGCTGTACAGCAATAAAAGATGGCGGTTTCGCGGTCTAACAGTCTCCCAGCGAGGATGCACACGATCGCCTGCAAACCACGCCCCAAGGACCTTACGCCGATCGGCATTAGGCGGTCCTGGGGCTACCGCCGTGTCCACGCCCATGCGTGAGGTGGTCGGCAAAAGGTTAAAAGCTCTTGCTGATGGAATGCTATCGCCTCGATTCATAAACAGCAGTGCGATAAAAAAAAAAAAATCTTGTCGGGAAAATACCGCACTCTGTATTTTCCCGGTCTGTGTGCTAATTCATAAAGATTTCCCCAGCTGCCCTTGGAGGTCGGTAAATTACCGCAGCCCATTGAGCTGTAGAGTAGAGCAGTGTCTCGATTCGCTCTTTGCCCTGCAGAAATGAATCACACAGACAGCTCTCTCTGGCTCTCTCCACTGATGACTCAGACAGATGAGTCACACAGTCTTTCCCTGCCTGATCAAATGATTCACACAGAAGGCTCTCTGGCTCTCTCCACAGATGACTCAGACTTCGGATCTCTGCACTTTTGCATTCATCAGAGCTGTCGGTAACTACCGCCAGGCTTACCGCTTGTTGAAGGCTTTATGAATTGACATTTGCTGACAATTTACTGACGTGTTGTCGGTAACTGCAGCCAAGTCGGTAATTATCTCCCTGGTCGGTAATGTCAGCTTTTCATGCGGTAACAGCCTTAATGAATTGACATTTTGCTAAGTGGTCGGTAAAGTCTGCTGTTTTCAGCATTACCGCATGAGGTAATGCTTTATGAATCGAGGCCTATGTGTGATATCCCAGTTGAGGGTTTTTTTTTTTCTTTCATCACCCACAGCATTACACTAGCAAGAGCTTTTGAAATGCTGGTTGATACCAGGCCTAAGTTAGTAAAGAGATTTTGACAGGTCCCAGAAATGCAAATAAGGGGAAGCCGATGTTATATTGCCTATTGCTCTCTATGTTCAGTATAACGGTACCAGAGCTATACTGGAAACTCCACTAAACACTGTTAGCAAGTGACCAAACATGGAAGTGATGTTCCACATTTATCTTGGA
This sequence comes from Hyperolius riggenbachi, assembly GCF_040937935.1. NCBI lineage: Eukaryota > Metazoa > Chordata > Amphibia > Anura > Hyperoliidae > Hyperolius > Hyperolius riggenbachi. Next base: position 275,669,286 of record NC_090651.1, read on the forward strand.
AGGAACTCTGTTCACAGGAAAGTTTCTGTAGACGTAATTCCGGAAATCTTTATGTAGACGTAATTTCGGACACAGGCAAATTGGTTCACTCGTATCATAATATATGACTAAAAGTGGCCACTAATGATCCAATCTTTTTCATCCAATTTTACCAAATATTAGCAGTAAAAAAAGGGTAAATTGAGTGAATGTATTGAAGGGATACTATAGTCAGTTCTCTTATATTACATAGAAATGGTAAGAGTGGATGAAAAAGATTGGATCGTTAGTGGCCACCTTTAGGAGTGATTTATTGACCTGCCTAGCGTTAAGGATGAGCCTGACTTGTCCTAAAAAAAAAAGTAGCTTGAATCAGTAAGGACGAGTCAGGCTCGTGCAGTAATTGCTATTACTTACCTGCGTCGCTGGCATTCAGGATCCCTCACTGGCACCTGGTGGCTTTCCAGTGCACGTATTCCCATCATCTTTGCGGCGATGTTCTCCTCTTCCGCTTCCTATCCCCCAGTGTGTCCCGCTGATGCTGTGTGCACCCCCTGGTGTTGGGCACATGCAGCATCATCACATCAGGTGGCAAATTCAATTTTTTTTTGTATTGGATTCAATATAAAAAGCTATTAATGTAAAAAAACAAAACACCTATGGACAGCACAACTGCCCATAGCAGCAAAAGAATAAAGTAAAAAAAAAAAAGTTTATAAAGATGTAAAAAAAATTTTTTTTTTTAAATTAACGTTTTTTTTTTACATTGTACGCCTGCTTGCGGACAGCTTGCAAGACTGCAACCTGCAAGCATTCTGAAAGAATGCTTTACAATATAAATAAATGCTTTAAAAAAAATTGTACCGCTTTTGGTACAAAAATTGCAGGAAAAATAATTCGTCGGGGAGGTTAAACTAGAATAAACCACCACTGCAAGAACAGACCAGAGGCCTTTAGAAGCAGTATTATAAGAAGCTAATGGGTAGGTACCACGGAACATTATAAGGCTGCTTTCACAGTGGGATTTTACAGGCTGACGTTACAGCAGCCTGTAACGCAGCCCAACTCACAGTAATGAAAAATCAATGGGCTGTTCACAGTGCCCACGTTGCGTTACATTGTAATGCTGGACGTTGTATGAAAGTGCAGCATGCTGTGTGTTCTAAGCGGTTTTAGCCGCGTTAGACTGCACATGCTCAGTAATTTGTTTTTTTATTGTTTTATGCAGGAGAGGAGGAGGGGAGAGTCCGCTATTGCGGCCAGCCACATGGCTAATTATTATTCACTGCACTGCAGTGTTTACTTCCTGGAGCGGCCGCTGATTGGCTGGCGGGACCATGTGATGTGGAGTGTTCCGATCATGTGGTCTCCGCAGTCTGTAGGACAAAAAAGGCGCACCAAGAGCCGCTTAACGCGGCTCTATGTAGCGTCGTCCTAATACCATCATCATGCGTTGCGTTAGGGGACATTATGAGATCTTAACCACTTCACCCCCCCAGTGTTAAATTTCTCCGTCCCTCTGCGCACCGCTTCACCCCCAGGGACGGAGAAAGGCGCACTTGTTTGTTTACTGGCTGGGAGTGGGCGGGGAACTCTTGCGCACACTCCAGCCAGCCCGCACAGCAGGTGACTAATTGGATGTTAGGAACAAGCGTTCCTAAATCCAATTAGCCTTGCCGATTGTGAGTAGAATGAAGACGGCTTCAAACAGAAGCCGTTTTCATTCAAAACAATGTAAGGTAAACAAACGTGCAGTGCGGGATCGAGCGACCCGCGCACACACCCAGGCTCTGCAGTACAATGATTGGTTATGGGGACCCTCCAGTCCCCAATAACCAATCATAGTACATCAATACTGGAATGGAAGCAGCGCTGAAAGGTAAAAATCGCGCTGGTGTTTCAGGGGTAAAACCCCTCAGTTGTGAAATGGTTAACGTCCCCTAAAACGCAACGTCCAAATGTGAAAGAGCCCTAAAAGTATAACAATTTTTATTAAGTCACATACAAAAAAATTATGTATATTAAAAAGTGCCTAATGTCTGGACCCCACCAAAGCCTGCATAATATGCTGTAACCAAAGTAAATCATGTTTGAGCTCTATCAGTAGATCAGATAACAGTACTCCCAAGTTCAAACTTTGAGATAAACCATAAATAAACCTGAATTTAGTATAGCTTGGGAATCCTGTAGCATTGCCATGCCATGAGTATGAGTGGACATTTTCAACAACAGATATTTATTGTGCAACAATCACTAAAATTCTTAAAAACAGTATTTTCCTTGGCAAAAGTACTCCAAACAATTGCATAAAACCCAGTATAGTTCCAATATATGTGTTCCCAAACAGTAATGCTACGTACACACATGCGACAACGATCGTTCGTTGTCAACGACGAACGATCTTTTAATTGACGAAAGAACGACCGAAGTAAAGTTAGTTGTAAAAAGTATGTAACGATCACATCGTTAGAACGAACGTTACACCACGTAAAAGCACTTAATGCGCCTGCGCATAAAATTGTAAAGTTCCTTGGAGAAAAAGTGAAATGCGCATGTCCAGCCTGGTACGAACGATCGTTTCCAACGATGTGCCACTTTTGCTAACGATCGTCGGTGGTAAAAATCCGCCAAGACAGAACTTTGTTTTGTAGCGATTTGCCTCGTTCGTCGTTTGCCTTAATAGTCGTTGGTTCGTTTTTTGTAACGATCGTCGTTGGTAAAGATCGGGGAACGATCGTTACAAACGACTATAGTCGCATGTGTGTACGCACCTTTAGGGCTGGAACCCACAGGAGCGCTTTTGGCAGCGCTGCGATACGCTAGCACTTTGCCAAAACGCTGGGCTAATGTTAATGGATTCGGCAACTTCCACAGGAGAGTTTGCGTTTCCCAGAAACGCAAACGCAGGACGTGCAGCATTTTGGGAGCGTTAGCGCTTCAATGTAAAGTATTGAAACGCTAGTGGAAACGCTCAGCAAAACCTAAACTGAGCGGTTTTGCTAGCGTTTTGCGGTTCAGCACACTGTAACAAAATGAAAAATAATTCACAGGACCAATCAGGATAAAAACGCGAAACGCAAAACGCTATGCAACCGCTGAGCAAAAAAATACAATGTTGCAAAACGTGACCGAAAACGCGCATGAATCCACTTGCAAACCGCTCAGACAAAACGCTAGCGATTGCGTTTCGCGTTTGCTGATTTCAGTGGGTTCCAGGCCTGAGGGCTTGTTCACACTAAGGGCACTGTTGGGATTTTTTTCAGCGCTGGCGATTTTGAAAATCGCCCTAAAAGTGCTTGTGCAATAATTCCCTATTAGTGTTCACATCTGAGCGGTTCGATTCCAATCCGCTCACCAATGTGCTGCCTGTACCATTTTCAGGATGATTTGCCTCAATGGAAGGTATAGGGAAATCGCAAAATGCTTGAAAAAGCGCTTTCATGAATAATTTTGTATTCATTTCCAAGTGAAAGAGTTCACTTCCTGACTGACGTCAGGAAGTAAAAAAAAAATCACTCTGCAAAAGCGTTTAGAAAAGCACTTTATAAAAAAAAAAAAAAAATCGCAGCACACAGGTAATCGCCGGGAGGCACTAAAAAAAAATTGCGCACAAAAACCCCCTGACATGATTGATTTTGATGTGAACAAGGCCTTATGCCGGGAATACACGGTACCGCTCAATAATGCCGCCGGATCGATTCTCTTATCTTCTGCTCGTTTTCCTTATCTTTTTCCATTGTCCCGCCCGCGGTATCGAGCACGGAATCGATCCGGCGGGTGATCGGACATGTCGGAAATTATCAATCGAGCCATCTAATGGCTTAATCGTACCGTGTATTCCTGGCATTACACTCCAAGGTAGTTAACAACTGGTATCTCCATTGAGGTAATTTATTCAGAGTAACCAAAAGGAGGGTAAACAGCTGGATATTAGTCATCAGTGACCCATTCACAGTCAATGTGTAGTTATACAAAGGTTAAGAATAGATATATAGACCAATTTCAAGAAAGGACTTATATCCTATGTATATATAGGTATTGCAATTGTCCGTTAGTGACCCACTCGCAGCCAGACTGATTATACGTATATAGTCCAAAGGTACAGATAATTGCATCAGTTAGTGACCCAATCACAGCCAAACTGTTTGTGTATAATCCAAAGAGATTATTGTCTCCTTGTTTAAAGGGACTCTGAGGAGTAAAAATAAATGAAATTGGTACTCATCTGGGGCTTTCTCCAGCCCACCCTAGGTCAGGAGGTCCCTCGGCGTCCTCCTGGCTCTTCTCCTGCGCCCTCCGCCGCATACCGCACTGGCAACAACCAGGTAGGGCTTCTTTTTCCCGATCGGTGACGCTGCGCTTGATCACGGCGGCCGGCGTGATGACGCACAGCGTCACCGATCAGAAAGAAGAAGCCGGACACCCGTCCCGAGTGTCCCAGGTGCTGTATTTGGTGGTGGGACCAGGAGAAGAACCAGAAGGATGTCGAGGGAGCGCTAGCTACATAATTCCCCCCTCCCTGCCGAAGGCCGTCGCAAATAAGGCGGGCCTGTAATGGTGGCCACTAATCTAATCTTTTTCATCCAATCTTACCATTTCTGTGTATTACAAAGAAACTGCCTAAATTATCCATTCAACATATTCACTAAATTTACCTTTATACTACATAGATTTGGTAACATTTGATGAAAAAGATTGGATCATTAGTGGCCACCTCAAGCTAACCGATTTCACTGGTAATCCCTGGCATCACCAAGGCAGGTGCTTCCTGGCGGAGCAGTGCTTTTCGGCGCAGCTGGCGCCGCCATAGACTATAATGGGAATCATTTTTAGTCTGCGTGCAGGAATTGTGCTACACGCCATAATATGAACTTCTCCAGCTAGATGCTACATAGTATGTTGCTTTGCTGACAACACTAAGAACTGTATTAGGCAGTCCTGCTTTACAAGAGCTCTGAGGGTAGAAGGCAGGGAGGTTTACCTGTGGTGGTTTCTCTCCCATGTCAGGGGTATTGCTTGTGGGTGGTGTTGGGGCTTGAATCCTGGGTCTTTTTATGGGGGGGTTGCACTTTGGGGCATACACCGCATTGTCTTTTATAGATTATTTAGTAATAAATGAATTTATACTTTTGTAATTATGGGTTTTTGAACTTTTTTTCATTAGTGTTATAGTGTGCCTAGCACACAATTGTATGTGAATTTTATAATGGGAATCAGTCTATAGCGGCGCTCAGTGAGTAACGTCTGCGCCGTCAGAAGACGGAGCCGAAGTTGCTTAAAAAACACAATAATATATATTGCTGGAGGCCGAATTATATCATTCCCCCACTATCCATGGCAGCCTGGAGGGGGAATAGTAATTAACACGGCCCGGACTTGTGCAGAAGCAGTATCTTTTATATATATATATATATATATATATATATATATATATATATATATATATATATATATATATATATATATATATATATATATATATATATATATATATAGGTACTTATCCGTTAGCCGGGCGCATCCAGCAGGTGGCGCTAATTACTATTCCCCCTCCAGGCCGCCATGGATAGTAGGGAAAGATGTAACTCTGGTGGAGTTTTGTTGCCACCTGCCGGATGCGCCCGGCTAACGGATAAGTACCGCTATATATATATATATATATATATATATATATATATATAGATAGATAGATAGATATACCGGCTGTATCCTGCGCCAAGTCTACCGGCGCCGATTTCAAATGTACTCGCTTCCCGGGGTAGTGGATGCCATTTAAGTTCATTAAGTTCTGTGCTCCACATCGAGGAACACAAGGTAAACCGCAGAACCCATCCAAAATTGGGTGGAACTCGGAGCAAAAGAAACACTGGATACCAGTAATAAAAAGCCCTGTTCTTGCAATGTTTTGGCACTTATTAAATTCACAGCTTGTCAGCTACCATCTGAAAGAGGCCTGTATGAGGACAAAAAAAATTGCACTAACTTGGAACTATCTGCATATCATCTCTACTAGTAAACAGAGATGGTCAGTAAGATGCTGATTATTCTGAGTTGTTGAAAATGTTATCGTAATTTTAACCAAACGTATGCATGACTCAATCAAAAGCAGCATTTCACAGGTGATGTAGTTACAAGTTAGATAAAATTTCCATAAAATGTGCATCAACTCAAAATTATTAGGATATCATTGCTCATTTTTACCAATAAGATCTATAGACTCCTGCGGCCTGACGTCTGTCAAGTAGAAACTTGCTGCCCTACTAGTCTAATTATCCAGCTAAAGAAGCATTGAAAGGAACGGGACTGAAGCCAGTAACGATCTTACTTTTTATAACGTTATTTATACTACACTGGCTACGAGAGAATGAGTAAAACAACTGAACTGAACTATGGGGCAGCGTAAGTGACGTTTCTGACCTTCCGGAAGTGTCTAGTGACTTTCCGGCTCCGGAAAGATGGCGGCGCAGTGGAGAAGTGCACCTGCCGTCTCCAAAGCGGAGTACCTTAAGCGGTATCTGGAGCCCGGTGGTTCCGGAGGAGAGGATGGGGCTGCCAGAAAGAAGAAGAAAAAGAAGAAGCGGCAGGAGGGGAAGGGGTGAGGGCGGCAGATGTGAGCTGTGCGGGGAGAGCTGCACAGATTGGATCTGCTTAGTGCGGATCCATCTAGTTCCATGTGTGTGCATACAGTGTACACTGTGCTGGAGTGCTGATGACAGGCTCTCTGTGTTCCTATCGCCAGAGACAACATGAATTCAGTTGTCTTTAATGACAGCATGGCAACTATACAGACAAAAGTTACAGCCTGGAGACCAGCATTTAGAGTGACTGATTTCTCTGCAGTATACTGTTACTAGTATTTCTTAGTGTTAGGGAGGGATCACACATGTGTCTGCACAGGAACACAAGTGTGAATCCAGGCTCAGAGATAAAACATAAATCTCTGTGGCGTGAAGAGCTCGCTGGGCACTTATTAGTCTTCAAGGTCAAAATTAAAATAAGGCTATGAACACTGACTGACTGTATTTTTTTTTAAACGTATGATATAGTAGTGTGGCCAATTTATTGTTATTATTTAATTATGACTGTAGTTCTGCTTTATTAGAACTTTTTGTTGTTTGTGTCTGTTGGCTTTGGTGCTGATGACTGCCAGCAATCTAAAGTTTATATTCGGAACTTTTTTTTTTTTTTACGGATAACTGACACTTTTAATTTATACTGAATATTTTAAGAATGTATTATACTGGGAAAAAGTTCTTTGGAATATGAGGCATCTGTATTGTCATGAGAAGGGGGAGATTGTGAGTCTTTATGTTGTTTATTTTGTGTTATTTACTAACAGCATGCGGATAGTAGATGATGATGCTGAAGACTGGAAGAAAGAGCCTGTGAAGATAGAGGAGGTTGTGGAGGAGGAAGAGGACCAGCCGGTGGTAGGCAGTTCCACATATTCATAGAGATAATCTTTTCCTTTCCAGCCTATCTATAAATATTGGCTATAGGCATTATGACTAATGGTTACATCCAAGAGCTTTTCTGCAGAAGCTCTCATGGAAATAGCCAAAGCCTGACTACACTACAATATCAAAGGCTGATGTTACTGATATTACTGTTAGTTCTTGGTAATTAATTCATTCAATAAGTTAAGCTCCACTTCACTGTAATAAGCAAGCAGTAAATTAGAATAATTGATGTATTATTCATTGAGAGTCTTTATACATAGGTATTTTGCTTTATGACAAATTTAATTTGAAGTGGGATTAGACTAAAAATCATAGTAAAATGATAAAAGTGCTCTTTAAAGGTATCTTACCCATTCTACAGGCTTAATAAAGAATTATTTTAGCCTGTATTCTAGCTGTTTCATTATCACTACTGGTAGGTTAAAGGAGTAGAATGAAATAAAATCTTTTGGATTGGCTTGAGGTAGTCATACATCTAGCGATGATGGGCAGATCCAACCAAGACAAATCTCTCTCTTATCGAATCTGTTTATAGAGAGATCTGTCATCTACCCATACACCACAGGCCGATTCCCAATCAATTTCATGCTGAAATCGCCCTTATGAGCTGCCTCGCCGCTGTGCCCCACTCATGTCCACCGTGGCAAAGTGTATACATTACTTGTTTGCTGCCTCCGCTTGTCACCCGCTGCTCCTTGCGCATTCTCCTCTTCCACATACATGCACGCCCCATGCAGTGTTCTCCCCAGAAATTTGGCATGGAAAAGTAGCCGGGTGGGGAAGTATGGTCACTTTGTGTGAAGGAGCGTCACGCTTTTGGGGGTGGGGGGGGGGGGGGGAGTTGTGCGTGCATGTGCAAAAAAATCACAATAAGTGTCGGGTGGGGTGTTTCGATCACCCTGGGTGCTACCAGGTGCAGGAGAAGATTGTGCTGAGTGCTACTGGATAGGGAGGTAGTACCATTGAAAGGGTGCTGCTGATGTGGGTGAGGGGTTCATACTAGATGCCTCATACTGTGTGTTTCTAGTGGAGTGGGTTACACACTGGCTGCTGCTAATGGACAAGGGAGCATTTCCCTTTTGGGTGATATGGAGGGGGTTTCACACTGTGATGCTGATGGGGAGGTGCTGGTGGACAGGGGAATCTCAGACTTTGGTAGGAGAGGAAAAAAAAAGAATAATAATAAATATAAATATATATCCTCCCCAGCTTGCATAGGCAGAACAGACCATCAGAGTCACTTATGAAGGATTGCTGTCTGGACCTCACAAGCACACATATAGATCAATAAGAAAGCCATGTGCTTCCACTGGCTCTCGCCACGTTATGGCTGTAGTTTACACTACGGCTGACTCCACAGACAGCATTCCATCCCTCACCATGACCTGCCCACGATCCTGCACTGTGCTATAAATCACAGCCCACCACACTGCTCCGTCCCGCTGTCAGCTCTGCTATTACTCCCAACATGTGTTTCTCCACTGTGCTATGAATCACAGACCGCCGCACTCCTCCGTCCCGCTCTATGCACTGAATGTTGTGCATATAAATCTAACATTGATGTTCTGCTGGTCAATGTTTGTGCGCATACCTCTGTCTCTAGTCTGTGCACAGCCCATCCCTGCACAGCTCACTGACAGCCTCAGCCACGAGCCTCTGCAGTCACAGTGAAAGTCGGTGGCTAGTGCTATGGTGACGCCTCTCCATGCGCTGACCCACTAAGTGCACAAGCTCGCCGGGAAGCGTGAGATCTCGGGCGCAAAGGAGAAGAAGCGCGTCCTGACAGTCGGGCACTTGTCATGGAAGAATGCAGCTCGCAGTCTCATCAGTCGGGCGGTCATTTTTTTTCCCTGGGTGCTCCGCCCGGCTGATTGATCCTGGGTAGAACACTGCCACGTGGTTTCCTGGTAAGGGAGCATGTCTGACGTCACACGCGTGCCCTTACCAGGAAACCATGTGGGGCGTGCATGTATACGGAAAAGGAGAATGTGCCCGGGGGACAAGCAGAGACACTTTGGCACGGCAGACATTAGGGGGGCACAGCGGCGAGACGGCGGATGGTTTAGTCGATCATGGGGTAATTGCACCCGACCAACCAACTTTGGCCCAACCTGCATGCGCTTTCGACAATGCAACCAATTTCTGTCCCGAAATTGATCCCTTTGTTGGCCGAGCATGCACTTGGCGGCACCAACTTTCATCCAATTCGATAATAATAATCGAATTGGGTGGTCGATCGGCTGCCGAGTTGCCTGATGTATGGCCACCTTAATCAAATCTGATTAGAGAGAGATCTGTCGGCTCATACTCCACTGGCCGATTCCCAATCAATTCCTAACTGAAATTGATCAGGAATCACCCTTGTGATGCCGCATCCGACCACCTCGCCAACCCGAGGCTGTCCGCCCTAATGTTTAATGTCGTCCCCGCCCCTGACGTCCAGTGCAAGCGATACATTACCTGTCCGTAACCTCTGATTTTCTCCAGGCTCCCTCCACTGTCCATACAAGCATGTGGTTGCCTAGTCAGACGTCATGGATATCAGAGGAAGCCTGGGGCAAGTGGAGGTGATAGACAGGTTATGTATCTCTTGCACTCCGAATCAGGAGGTTGGGGGTTGACGGCGCTGGGGTTTTGTCGCTCGTCCCGATATGGCTTGCCGTTACCACCGTGCACCAGATTGAGCAAGTCGGCCCTACATCTTGCAGCATGTCCGATTAATGCGACCAATTTTGGCCCGAAATTGGTCGCTTTGTCAATTGGTGGCACAGATTTTCATCAGATTATAATAATCGAATCGGAGGGTCGATGGGCCGTCAAGTTGCCTAATGTATGGCCACCTTTAGACATTTGCAATCCTGTGTTTTCCCACAGAAGTAGAACTACCTGTGTTCCTTAAAGAGAATCTGTATTGTTAAAATCGCACAAAAGTAAACATACCAGTGTGTTAGGGGACATCTCCTATTACCCTCTGACACAATTTCGCCGCTCCTCGCCGCATTAAAAGTGGTTAAAAACAGTTTTAAAAAGTTTGTTTATAAACAAACAAAGTGGCCACCAAAACAGGATGTAGGTTGATGTACAGTATGTCCACACATAGAAAATACATCCATACACAAGCAGGCTGTATACAGCATTCCTTTTGAATCTCAGGAGATCATTTGTGTGTTTCTTTCCCCCTGTTCTCATGCACTGAAGTTTCAGGCTGCTTGTTTCTTCCTGCAAACAGCTTTGCCCTTGTCTGTAATTCTTCAGTATGTGAAAGCCCAGCCAGCTCAGAGGACGATTTATCCAGCTTGTAAAAGATAAGAGAGAAGAGAGAAGCTGCTCTAATCCTAAATAACACACAGGCAGTGTGCATAGAGGGGCCTGGAAGGGGGAGTTCATAGCAGAACCACAACACTGAAGAACTTGGCAGCCTTCCAGACACAGGCCGACAAGTCTGACAGGGGAAAGATACATTGATTTATTACAGAGACAGTGATAGTATAAAGTGCTGCAGTTAGTCAGAACACATTAGAATAGCTTTTGGAACTTGTAGGATGATAAAGAACAGGATGCAATTTTTGTTACGGAGTCTCTTTAACAGCAGGTTTCTTATGCCTGGGCAAATTGTTGGACAGCGGCCCTGAACCAACTTGTTAGAAGCCTGCCCAGTAATTTACCCAGGTATCCTTTCCTGTGTGCTGCTATTCATTAAATTAGTTTTATGTTTTGCTGTTGTGTTTATTTCCTATCTCGCAAATAAATATCGTTTTGATATACATTTTTAGTTTTGTGTTTCCAGGTAAAGTTCTTGATGTCCTAGTGATTTAAGTGAACCTGATATGAACATTGGGTCAAAAAAGCAGATACATAGCTAAAAAAAAGAGGGATCCTCCAGGCTTCCTGTGTCCTCATCACCCCTACTGCCACTTGCCGGAACATCCGGGTGGCGCTTCTCTTCATGCATGAGTGCACCTGTGCAGTAGCATGGATCCAGTTGTACACGTATGGCTTCGACTTTCTGCGCAGGCGTAAGATGGCAGTGCTCCTGCATGAAGAGTAGCGCAGCCAGGATCTTCAATTTGGCGCGCTCTTGTCTGATTTCTTTCAGGGTCAACGAGTGGCAGTGGTGATCCAGAGGACAACATGGGAAGCCTCTACAGGATCCACGGTCTTCCTTCTTCTTAGGTAAGTATACAGGTTTTGACCTAAGGTTCTCTGTGTATACAATTTTAAAGAAAACCTGTATCGAAAAAAGATTCCCTGGGGGGGGGGGGGGGTACTTACCTCTGGACCCGATTTAGGCTTCTCCTTTTCTTCCTCTTTCCCACGGTGGCTTTGCTGGGCCGCTCGAACGGCGGCCATGTAAATATTTACTTTCCTGGTTCCAGCGCAGGTGCAGTAGGGGCTCTTGGCTCGGGATCAGGTGGAAATGGCCGATCCCAGTCGGATCCGTTCTGCTGCGCAGGGGCAAGTATCTGAGCCGAGAGCTGCTAGTGCGCCTGCGCTGGAGCCGGGGAATATATATATTGCAGGCGCTTCTGCACCACAGCCTGACAAATTGTTGGCTGTGGCTTCAGTGGGGCCCAGCGAGACCATGGTGGGACGGAGGAGGATGGTGGAAGCCTCAATTGAATTCAGAGGCTTCTTCCTCCTAAGATAAGTATCCCCCAAGGACCCTTTTTTCCTCTATACAGTCTCTTTAAGTTCTATCATTGTAGAGAATAATAGAGCATTGTCACTGCGGCCTTTAAGTTGTGTTTATTATTGTTTTGGTGCATTCTAGGTTGCAGCATTTGTAGATGAACGCCCAGATGAGGTGAAACATATGGAGGAGTTCAGGAACACTAACAAGTGGAAACTCATTCAAAGTAAGTGTTGTACCAAAAGCAGAGATAATGGGCTCAATTTTCTATGCTAGTTTAGTATTGTCTTGTAAATATGTTTGTGCAGTGTTACCATACAAGATATTGTGAGCTGCTGTATACCTGCAACAACATACAGTACAGACCAAAAGTTTGGACACACCTTCTCATTGAAAGAGTTGTCTTTATTTTCATGACTATGAACATTGTAGATTCACACTGAAGGCATCAAAACTATGAATTAACACATGTGGAAGTATAGTACATAACCAAAAAGTGTGAAACAACTGAAAATATGTCATATTCTAGGTTCTTCAAAGTAGCCACCTTTTGGTTTGATTACTGCTTTGCACACTCTTGGCATTCTCTTGATAAGCTTCAAGAGGTAATCACCTGAAATTGTTTTTCACTTCACAAGTGTGCCCTGTCAGGTTTAATAAGTGGGATTTCTTGCCTTATAAATGGGGTTGGGACCATCAGTTGTGTTGTGGAGAAGTCGGGTGGATACACAGCTGATAGTCCTACTGAATAGACTGTTAGCTGCTTTTTTCTTGCCATAATACAAATTCTAAGTATAGAAAAACAAGTGGCCATCATTACTTTAAGAAATGAAGGTCAGTCAGTCCGAAAAATTGGGAAAACTTTGAAAGTGTCCCCAAGTGCAGTCTCAAAAACCATCAAACGCTACAAAGAAACTGCCTAACATGCGGACTGCCCCAGGAAATGAAAGACCAAGAGTCACCTCTGCTACGGAGGATAAGTTCATCCGAGTCACCAGCCTCAGAAATCGCAGGTTAACAGCAGCTCAGATTAGTGACCAGGTCAATGCCACACAGAGCAGCAGACGTATCTCTAGAACTGTTAAGAGGAGACTGTGTGAATCAGGCCTTCATGGTAGAATATCTGCTAGAAAACCACTGCTACGGACAGGCACCAAGTAGAAGAGACTTGTTTGGGCTAAAGAACACAAGTGTTTGCCCATTGTAAAATCTTTTAAATCCATGATTTTCATTCTGACATTTATTACATGGTGACATTTTTACTGTTGGCAGGTGATGTAGCCGCTGCATGCTTTTTTGGCAGTTGGAAACAGCTGTAAACCGCTATTTCCCACAATGCAACAAGGTTCACAGACAGGAAACTGCCAGGAGTACCACGGTGCTCAGAGTTTCTTGTGGGAGGGGTTTAACCACAATATCAGTCATACAGCGCCCCCTGATGGTCTGTTTGTGAAAAGTAATAGATTTCTCATGTAAAAGAGGGTATCAGCTACTGATTGGGATAAAGTTCAATTCTTGGTCGGAGTTTCTCTTTATAGAATCATCTCCAGGAAGATATGAAGGGAAATAAATCGATTTATGCATTGGAGAACGATATATTAAAAAAATAAATAAAAAATAAGCGCAGGTATGCAATCTGCACAGAGGAGGACATTTCTGAATCTATGATGAATTGATCTGGTCTATTTATTGTTGTGTATAGTTACAGCTATCCAACTAAGTTATACAGGTTTCTATGCTGAACATTTAAACATCTCTATGTTCTCTAGTGTTGCTTGTTGCATTTATATTTTGAGGTGAGTAATGTAAATGATTTATTACAGGTGACAGATCTCCTGAAGTTGATAGCTCTACAGTTACAGAATCAAGGTAATGTAGGAATTGTGAGCCAATCACTAGTTAGTGGTTTTGTAAATATATTAAGAAATCTCACTAATATTATAAATGCAAAAGTTTGGATGTTTGTGACTCAATCACGCAACAGTGGCTGAACAGATTTGAATGATATTTGACAGACACATAGTACATTACCTGGAATAACATATAGGATACTTTTTATCCCCATAACCGAAAAGTGGGCGGAGACCAATACAAATTTTACTGTGAAAATGTAAACTGCAGCCATTCTTACACTGTAAATGGCAGGGTTCTCTAATATACAGAAAAATGGGTGGGGCCTACAAAAGCTAATCAAAATTCAGCTATCGATTTTCAAGGGGAATATTTAATTGCTGCCATTCTTGCACTGTTAATGGCACAAGCCTCAAACCTGGTGCAGTTGGTCATTGGGTCACTGGGGTTCAAATTCAGAAAAGCGGGTGGAACCACAAACAGCCAATCGGATTTGTGTCATTTCAATGCAAATTATTGATGCCAAAAGACCGCAAAGCTCACTAACTAGGTCATTGAGTAATTGTGTGTTAGGGTTAGAAAAAGTGGGCGCAGCCAACACCAGCCAAATACATACCTGGGCAATGCCGGGCCATCAGCTAGCAAGAAATAATTGATGAAAGAAGTTGTCTTCAAAACATCTGTGAAAAGTAAGCACATTCCTCTTGTTTATCTTTTGAAGCTCATTTAAAGAGGAACTGCAGTGAAAATAATGTAATGAAAAAAGTGCTTAATTTTTACAATAATTATGTATAAATGATTTAGTCGATGTTTGCCCATTGTAAAATCTTTCCTCTCCCTGATTTACATTCTGACATTTATCACATGGCGACATTTTTACTGCTGGTAGGTGATGTCTGTGGAAAGAGATGATGCATTTTTGGCAGTTGGAAACAGCTGTTATTTCCCACAATGCAACAACGCTCCCACAGTGTGATGTCAGGACCTAGGTGCTAACATCATACTGTGGGAGGGGTTTCACCACAATATCAGCCATACAGAGCCCCCTGATGATCAGTTTGAAAAAAGGAAAAGATTTCTTGTGGGAAAAGAGGTATCAGCTACTGATTGGGTGAAGTTCATTACTTGGTTCCGGTTTCTCTTTAAACCTGGCTAAAGTGATTACCTATGCAGTGGTTGAAAAGCAACACCTCTGTACCAACCATGTTGTGGCTTTGGCTGCTTGAGCGCACACATTCTGCCCTTTGCAAACTCTTAGTTTAGGTGAGTCTGATTAAATGTAAAGGAGACATTTTTATATTTAAACTGTCATTTTATGTGTCTTTTAAACATCAGCTTTAAAGTGTAATTTTTTTTAATACAAATAGGGCACAGAGGCATGTTCTTTGCCTAATGACATGTCACATTGTCCTCTGTGCACTGCTCTCTATCCCCCTTCTCTTTGCTGCGGACCCCAACAATGTGACAACAGGATTGTTGCTAGATAACTAGGGTAAGGGGTGTCCCTAGCAAGAGAGGCACTACTGCAAAATGCCCCTTCCCCTCCTCCTGGAACCTCTTCCCCGCCTCTTCTCCTCTCCCCGCCTCTATGCCCCCCCCCCCCCCTCTGAGCCTCTCCACTGCCTCTTGCCATCCCCTCCAAGCCTCTCCCTGTCTCTATCCCGCCCCTCCGCAGCTCTCCCCCACCTCTCTGCTCTGTGAGCAGAAGCAGAGAGGCGAGCTGCAGCATTGTGACACCGGGGTCAATAAAAATGAAACTGGCAGATTGCTGGCAACAGGAGTGGCGGTAAGAGGCTCTACCTGATCTGGCTAGCCCCCGCGGATCAGATAATATTTTTTTTAACTTTATTCTTGGGATTGCTTTAATCAGTGAGTGTTTTTGCACTGTTTAGAATGTGTTGTGAAAGTTTCAGGTATCTTATTCTGGTCAGAATTTTAAAGCTGAATACTGGGAAGTCAGCTAACAAGCTCCTAGTGGCCTCAATTCACTAAGCTTAACTCCTGTCTTTAATAACTCTTCTGAGCTGTTTTACAGTTATCACCATGGTGATATAATTGTGATAACTGTAAAACAGCTCAGAAGAGTTATTAAAGACAGGAGTTAAGCTTAGTGAATTGAGGCTGTCTCCCATCCCCTGTAGTATAAGCACTTTTTTGCCATTAGGAACAAACTGTTCTTAATGGCAAAACACTGCCATGCTGTCTTTTTGTCTTGTGGCCCTGGACCTCCAGAAAAAAAAACCCTGGCCATCTAGGACACAATCGTTCCAATAACCCCGTGTGTGGGCACTGAGTCCTGTGGAGGGAGGAAGAGTGTAAACACATGACTTATTTTGATGCAAGGAAGCCTATGGGGGAGGAGGGGCTAACTGCTAATTTGTTAGCTAATTTTTACATAAAAGGAACCCAAGGTGAGAGACAAATGTAGGCTGCCATATTTATTTCCTTTTAAACAATACCAGTTGCATGTAAGTTGTGATCTTTTTCAGTCAGTAGTGTGTGGATCACACATGAAACAAGCATCAAGTTAAGGTAGCCATACACTGGTCGATCTGCCATCAGATTCGACCAACAGATAGATCCCTCTCTGATCAAATCTGATCAGAGAGGGATCGTACGGCTGCCTTTACTGCAAACAGATTGTGAATCAATTTCAGCCTGAAACGGCTCACAATCTGTGGTGGTGGTGGTGGTGATACCGCCGCTCGACCCCCCCCCCCCCCCCCCCCGCATATATTACCTGCTCTGCCGGCGCGAATCCCCAGGTCTCCGCTGTCTTCTCCGCTCTGGTCTGGTCTCCGGGTCCAACATGCTTCACTTCTTCCTGTCTGGGGGAAGTTTAAACAGTAGAGCGCCCTCTATTGTTTAAACTTCCTGCCGGGACAGGACGAAGTGAAGCATGCCGGAGACCAGACCAGAGCGGAGAAGACAGCGGAGACCTGGGGAGTCGCGCCGGCGGAGCAGGTAATGTATTGCCCCTCCCTTTCCATTATCACCTATGGAAGTTGAGTACCAATTGGTACCCCCTGGTTGAGGAGAGCAGCTCAGTCAGCATTTACAAGTTCAATTAAATCCTATTCATGTCTTGCCCAAAACAGTCAATTAAGCATAGTTATTTAACAAGCTCCTAAATGTTAACTTAATGTCTTTAAAGAACTAGGTAGAGCAAAATGCATGTACCATTTTTGGAAAAAAATGATTTAAAATGTCTGGAATTTGGTGGAAAGTGGTAGACTATTTGCTATTATTTGCTATTTTCATGCATGCTACTGTACTGCTTTCAGGATAAAGCTGGAGGAATCAGCAAGGGAGAGTAATCATTATTCAGACTCGCCAAGTAACTCTCCAACGCGAAGAATACCTGACTCTCCAGACTCATCGTTACCACAGAAGAAAAGACCTAGCTCTCCAGATGTCTCCCCATCACGAAAAAGACATGACACACCTGATTCTTCCCCATCACGGAAAGGAAGACATGATACCCCAGATCCCTCCCCGCCAAGGAAAGGGAGACATGATACCCCAGATCCCTCCCCACCAAGGAAAGGGAGACATGATACCCCAGATCCCTCCCCGCCAAGGAAAGGGAAGCAGAGCACACTAGATGCATCCCCACCACAAAAAAGACGACATGGCACACCAGATTCCTTGCGATCACGGAAAGGAAGACATGGTACTCCAGATCCGTCCCCACCACGGAAGGGAAGGCATGACGTGCCAGATTCCTCGCCACCACGGAAAGGAAAACGTGGTACATCAGATCCTTTCCCACCACGAAAAGGAAGACCTCATACACCAGATGTCTCCCCACCATGGAAAGGAAGACAAAACACACCAGATTCCACCCCGCCACGGAAAACAAGTCATGACACATCAGTTGCCTCCTCCCCAAAACGGAAAAGAAGACAAGACACGCCAGATGCTTCCCCACCACGGAAAGGAAAGCGTAGCACATCAGATCCCGCCCCACCACAGAAAGGAAGACCTCGTACACCAGATGCCTCCCCACCACGGAAAGGAAGGCATGACACACCAGATGCCTCTCCGCCAAGAAAAGGAAGGCGTTACACACCAGATGCCTCTCCGCCACGGAAAGGAAAGAATGACACACCAGATGCCTATCCTCCACGAAAAGGAAAACGTGACTTGTCAGATCACCTCCCACAACGGAAAGGAAGACCTAGTACACCAGATGCTTCCCCACCACGGAAAGGAAGACCTCGTACACCAGATGCCTCCCCACCACGGAAAGGAAGGCATGACACACCAGATGCCTCTCTGCCACGAAAAGGAAGGCGTTACACACCAGATGCCTCCCCACCACGGAAAGGAAGGCATGACGCACCAGATGCCTCTCCGCCACGAAAAGGAAGGCGTTACACACCAGATGTCTCTCCGCCACGAAAAGGAAAACGTGACTTGTCAGATCACCTCCCACAACGGAAAGGAAGACCTAGTACACCAGATGCTTCCCCACCACGGAAAGGAAGACCTGACGCACACAGTCGAAGACCTGAATCTCCAGGCCCTTCATCAACACAAAATAGGAGATATGACTCTCCAGGCCCTTCCTCACCCTACAACAGGAGACATAACTCACCAGACACTTTCCATCGCAGAAACCCACGTCAAGATGGAGCAAGACCTTCCGCTTCTCAAATGTCAAGACTAGCTTATGAGATGAATTCTCTACAGCGTAGCAAATGGGATTCCCCAGGCTCTTCTCCTAAGCAACAGAGCAAGAACAAACTGAGTTCATATCACTCAGACTCTGCTTCATCTCCTCACAACAAGAAAAGACAGCACTCTACAAGTCCAGTAGCTGTCAGAGATAACAGACAAGGCTCCTTTCCTCAGAAGTACAGAGAGCGCTCTCCTAACCTTTCTGTTAAGCCTGATAAATATGATGAGAAAAGGTCAAAATTGAATATTGTGAGACGTGGTCATTCCCCTCATCACTCTTCCAAGCAGCATGGGTCTGATTCTGACCTTTCCCCTCCTAGAAGAAGGGACAGATCACCTGCACAAGACAGGCAGAAAAAAGGTGCATATTTATGCTTTTGTTGTAGCTGATGTAGTTGTAGTGTTTGTACACAGTAGCATATTTAGCCTTTAAAGCGGACCTGAACTCAGACGTCCTCCCTGCTCTAAAAGATACGCAACAGCATTATAACCTTTAACCACTTGAGGACTGCGGTGTTAACCCCTCCCCCCCTTTCCAGGCCATTTTTACTTAATTGGGCCACTGCAGCTTAAAGGGATACTGTAGGGGGGTCGGGGGAAAATGAGTTGAAGTTACCCGGGGCTTCTAATGGCCCCCCACAGACATCCTGTGCCCGCGCAGCCACTCACCGATGCTCCGGCCCCGCCTCCAGTTCACTTCTGGAATTTCTGACTTTAAAGTCAGAAAACCACTGCGCCTGCATTGCCGTCTCCTCGCTCCCGCTGATGGCACCAGGAGCGTACTGCGCAGACCAAAGACCATACTGGGCTTGTGCAATACTCTCCTGGTGACATCAGCGGGAGCGAGGATGCAGCTGCGCAGGCGCAGTGGTTTTCAGACTTTAAAGTCTGAAATTACAGAAGTGAACCGGAGGCGGGGCCGGAGCATCGGTGAGTGGCTCCGTGGGTACAGGATGTCTGCGGGGGGCCATTAGAAGCCCTGGGTAAGTTCAACTCATTTTTCCCCCCCCCCTACAGTATTCCTTTAAGGCAAAGCTGCAGGCCCATACAACTCAGCTCACAAGTGATTTCCCCCTCCTTTTCTCCCCAGCAACAGAGCTCTCTGTTGGTGGGGTCTGATGGCCCCCACATTGTTTGTTTTTATTTTTATAAACATTTATGTATTTTATTTTTAAATGTTTTACTTTTTTTTATTTTTATTATTATTATTATTTTTTTTAACTTTCCCTCCCTCCCTCCCTCTCCCCTGCCGGCTAATCACGCGATCGGCTGTCATAGGCTTCTGCCTATGAGAGCCGATTGCTCTCTTGTCCTCCAGGGGGACAGACATGTCACACGGCTGTCCCCAGTACAGCGCTGCTGCTGATTGCAGCGCTGTTCAAAGCAGTTAGACGGCGAAACTGCCATCTAATAGTCTCCCGAGCGGCGATCGCCGCACAAAGACTGAAGGCGGGGCAGAGCTCCGCCCCCCGAGCAGGAGCTAGCCCCATAGAAGACAGTTCACGTCAATGGGCGTGGAGTGGTCCTGGGGCGGCCGCTCTGCTCACGCCAATTGACGTGAAGCAGTCGGCAAGTAGTTAAACAACATTTGTTTGTTACAGCTGATATAAATCCTAAAATAAATCTGCACAGTTTCTACTTCCTGATTCATGGAAAGAGACCTATTGTTATACCCCATGCTTTCAAGTGGGCTTATCTGCCATCTCTGCCTATGGCAGTCATGTGACACAAGGGAGAGATGACATTACAATTTGATTAGATACAAATGAGGGGGAATTAGACAGGCTAAACTCTCTAAATACGTACAGGGTGCATTTCTCTGTTTTCCTTCTGTCCTGTGCAAGAGTTCAGGTCCACTTTAAGTAAACTTGGTCCATAGAAACTGAAGATATGATGAGGGAAAAAGACATAATCCGTGATTACCTTCTGTTGAAACTGCTGGCTGAAATGAGTACTTATAGAGATATTAGCTGCTACACTAAGGCTGCTTACACACAGGGACGTTACAGGCGCATGTTAGTGCGCCTGTAACGCTCCCCCAACGCACAGCAATGTAACACAAGTGGGCTGTTCACACAGCCCACGTTGCGTTACATGTAACGCTGCATGTTCTCCCGAAAGTGCAGCATGCTACGGCGTTAGAGCGGCTTAAGCTGCGTTAGACATGCGCAGTCATGTTGGGGAGGAGCGGAGAGCGGTCAGGCACATGGCTAATTAATATTTACTGCACGTTGTGACGTTCAGTGTTTACTTCCTGGAGCGGCAGCTCTGTGCGGTGATTGGCCGGCGGGACCACGTGATGCCGCATGCGCACAAGAGTACGCACCACGGACGCCAGAGTGAGCTGCACAACGCGGCTCACTCTGACGTCCACATAGAAGAGCACCAGACGTCGCGTTAGGTGCACGTTATGCGACCTTAACGTGGCACCTAACGCAACGTCTTAGTGTGCAAGTAGCCTAAAGGTGAAAGTAAGTTGAGTGGAGCTCATGAGCTCCTGTATAATTGTGATGAGGCCACCAATTGCAAATTACTCCAGTAATGTATATCTCTGAAACTACTGGTAGTTTTGATATGGAGTTTCCATATAATGTAACCTTGGATTATGTATTGTAGTCCTCTTGCATTCAGTTTTTGTTCTCAAGATAATCTGATTAAAGGGCGGCGCTACCTTTATGCATTTTTCTATGTACATTAACTCATTTAGGGCTGTGCATCTCTGGCCCCTTATGGATCAGAGCCTTTATTTTTTTTTTCTTTGTGATGACTGTGATTGTTTCACAGGGTCCTGACCGTGGTACATAGAGCTGAGATTAGTGCCGGCGGGGACACACAGCCGTGTCTCCTGCAAGGGAGGCGGTGTAGTCAAATCTGTGCAGCATCAGGCTTAAGCAGGCACAAGTGTGGCACAGGTTTTACTAATGGTGGTCCGGAAGCAGTCAATATTCAGAGCTATGTAACTGATTATAATCATAGTTTAATTTTTAGTTTGTTTTTTTTTAGTTTTTTTTTCTTTACTTTATTAATCCTGTGAGGAGTTACACTGAAGCTGCCATTGCTAACTTCTCACAGTACTAGCTTGATTATAACACATAGCCTCTGGTTGTAACAATCTGGTCACTCATCTGGACCAAGTATGACAATGTAAAGCATTATAACACCTGACCTGTGCACTTGTTTCAGGTGAGGCATTTAAAGGGAACCTAAATGACATTGGACATGAGATAGACATGTGTATGTACAGTGGCAAGTATACTCTGCTGTGTTCTCTTTCTTCTTTCTCTGCCTGAAAGGGTTAATATTCAGCTATGCAACTGACAGTTTTTTTCCAGTCGAACTATAGCATCTCTCACTGATAATTACAACCATAAAACACTTTTTCTGGCAGAGAACTGGGCTTCTGAGAGCAGGGGATAGATAAAAAAGGTCAATAGTTCATATATCTTATCTCTCTGAGACACAGGACAAACTGTGTCATTAAGCTGAGATAAAACCATAAATCTACTTTTTTAAAGTTTTTAACCCTAACATTTAACTGTGAGATATCTAATAGTCTTTTTAGGCGTACGAGGATAGATACAATTGTTTGTTTGTTTGTTTATTTATATCATCATGTTCACATTAAATAACTTTTATAGTTATAGGATCAGAAACATAGCATTTTAAAAGGGAATCGGTAATTCCTCTGTGTGATTTCTGAATGGTTCAGCTGTCCACTATCTATGGATGACCCCCATTATATTGTCGTGTATGCACCTAAATAGGCTAATACTAGCCTACATATTTACAATATTTACCCTTTTTTTAACCTTTTAATACAAAGCCATGCGACAGAGAACACCGGATTCAGACCTGTCCCCTCCACGGCATACTGTGAATAGGGATTCGGACTCAGACCTGTCACCTCCTCGTCATTCCAGGAGAAAAAGTTCAGACTCCGACCTCTCTCCTCCGCGTACTCGAAAGAAAGATTCCAATTCAGACTTGTCACCTCCTCGTCATGCGAGAAAGAAAGACTTGGACTCACAACACAGGTCTAGAACAGAAAGAGCTACTGGATCCAAAGTAAATGTTTAGAAAACCTCATTTATTAAGGGGTTGTGTTTATCTTACAGATGTATTATTTGTCTTAGTAAGTTACTGCCTACTAATACAACCTGTCTGGATCTTTCCAGCTGGAACCCAGCTACTGGAATTTTTTTCATTCTGGTTAGTATAGAAAGCAAAGAGAACTTTCTAGAGCTTTTTACTGCTTTTGGGCCTCCTGAGTTTTCTTCAAGGTGATATTTCCACATGCATTTTAAAGAAAACCTGTACTGAAAAAAAGTTCCCCGGGGTACTCACCTCAGTAGTTTTAAAGAGAAGATGAAAATGTATCTACTAGGAGAAAAAGTTAACTGAATAAGGACCTTTGTGTTGCAATCAGGGAAATCTTCCCTATAACCTCCACGGATCTACCATAAACTTGGGTGGTTGTGGGGGCTGGGATTGAAGTATAGGTATACAATACTAAATGGATGTTCTATAGCTTCCAAACTACTGTATATAGATAAAATCCTTTGTTACTGTCCCTGCCCCTTTGACAGATTTATTGGTGCTAGTATAGTTTAGGGGCCGCAGCAGGAAACCTCATAGGGAAAAGTTCTTCAATCACAGCACCCTCTAGAGAATGAGGCATTGTGATTGGCTGAATCGTGTGGGCTTAGTTTACCACAACCTATCTGAAACCTAGTAGTTCGAGATGGTGCTGTCCCCCCAATCGCATTAGCAGAATCTAGCCCCCGCAATGATCTGCTGCTTCTTTCAGAAACAGCGAGATCATTGTGCGTCTCCCAGCCTCCTACTGCTTCCTGTAAGCGTCCTTCCGGACGCTTACAGGTCGCATGTAAACAAACACTCTGTGGCCATCTTGTGGCCAAATAGTAAACTACACCCTAAAAGCATTTTACATATACAAACATTACATTTACACAATAAATTAACTCATTACCTCCCACACTCCCCAATTTTTTTTTTTTTGTAATTAAAAAAAAAAAAAAAAATACAATAAAAAAAAAAACATAAATAGTTACCTTAGGGACTGAACTTTTTAAATATTTATGTCAAGAGGGTATAACACTGTTACTTTATAAACTGCGGGCTTGTAATTAGGGATGGATGCAAAACTGAAAAAAATGCACCTTTATTTCCAAATAAAATATTGTCGCCAAACATTGTGATAGGGACATAATTTAAATGGTTTTATAACCGGGACATATGGGTTAATACATTTCATGGGTTTTAATTACAGTAGCATGCTTTATTTAAAAACCATAATGGCCGAAAACTGAAAAATAATATTTTTTTCCCACATTTTTTCCTATTTCCCCATTAAAACACATTTAGAATAAAATAATTCTTGGCATAATGTCCCACCTAAAGAAAGCCTAATTGGTGGCAAAAAAAACAAGATATAGTTCATTTCATTGGGATAAGTAATAATAAAGTTATAGACGAATGAATGGAAGGAGCGCTGAAAGGTGAAAATTGCTCTGGTGGTCAGGGGGTAAAACCCCTCAGTGGTGAAGTGGTTAAAAGAAGGGCAGTACCGCTACAACCCTGTATGTCCTGAAGCAGAGCACAATCAAGGACAGCCAATCTCCACCGACGACATGAAACAAAGATCTGCACAATGCTAGGATTACTTTTATATAAGGATGAGATCACACAGCATTTTTCATCTGTGTGATTTTAGGTTTGTGTATTTGGATAAGTCCTTCAATAAAAGCAAGAAATATAAATACTGTATATCCTCAAGTATAATTCTAGAAATTTAGGTCTGATTCACTTCATAAAAGTATAGGGGTCGACTTGTACACAAGTCATAAGCAACACTGAGCACGCTGGGTAATGTGTGTACTAATTGTGACCTTCCCATTTGCAGCAATTTACCCCGTGGTAAGTGATACTTTGAGGAAAGGAGATGCCAAGAAAACACAGGTCTGAAAGTCCCAGCCACAGCAAATAAGGAAAGGGGCAGAGGACAAATACTTAGGCTGCAGGGGGGGGTGGATAATTGCAGCACTTGGGGGCCTGGAGGAGGTATTGGCTGCACTTAAGGGACAGTGGGGGTTAATGGCTGCAATACTGTATGCAGTGCAGTCATTAACCCCTACTAAGCCTCAAGTGCAGCCATTAACTTTGCTGGGTAGACTTAACTTGAGTCAATAAAAAAATCCAGCTTATATTGGAGTCGATTTATACTTGAGGTCGACTTGTATTCGAGTATATACGGTAATACATACCCCAGAAAACTAATTGCATATTATATTTCAGTTTGTGAAAGCCCAAAATGAGGGAAAAAACTACTTTTTTTTTTTTATATTGTCCCGTTACGTAACCAATTTCCCTCATGCACAGACACATCTTAGTTGTTATTTTTCTCTATTTTGAATACTTTATACTCTGTTTAAATGTTAGATGTTGTCTGGTGGCAGAGCTGGCCTTGTGTCTGCTGAGGTTCTTAGAGAAGAGAAGGAAGAGGAGAGGAGGGGACAGAAGGACCGTAAACATCTGGAGGGTAAGTGGATATCTTCCTGTATAGAAGGCATTGCAGTTTTCCTTCACATAGCTGTGCCACTATCACTGGTTGATGTAGTGAATGTGAACATGCATCTCTGTATAGTCATTAGGGGCTGCATGTATCAGATTGTCATGCTCCCCAATCCTTATCCTGAACGTATTCAACATAGCACCAAGTTAACTTGGGTGGCGTGATGCGTAGTGCACAAGTGACCAATTGCTAGGCTGATAATAGTTATTGGAGTCTGGAGTCATATGAAAATCTCGAAGCCCTCAAAGTACATCTGAAGTGTGAGACATATGGTGTATGCCATATGTATTTCCTTTTAATCAATACCAGTTGTCTGGCAGTCTAGCTGATCTTTGGCTACATAAGTGTCTGATTCACACATCTGAAACAAGCATGCAGCTAATCTAGTCATAGGCCTGGAACCCACTAGAAAGCGCATTTTCAGCTGTTTTCAGCATTAGCAAATGCTTGGTGAATTGACACCCATGTCTTCCTACTTTGCTTTTCCAATTGACAATCTCACGCTTCCCATTTTGTTCTCACCAGCCATCTTGATATCTTTCTTTTTAGAGGACTGTTCTGAAATAACTGCAATGAATATAGTTATGAACTGATTAACCCATTAGCAGCCAAATAAAGTAAAACTATGTTTGGCTGCAGGGCCAACTTTTCCTGCTGTTGGGGAAGTTTGCCTTCCCCAGCCTGGTAGGCTCGGCGGGGTATGTGGCCACAAGGGAGAGGGGGTGGCAGGGGGCTTCTATACATACCAGTACAATCAGCTTCTTCTCTCCCCTTCACCACGGCAGTGTCCAGCTCTGAACTGAACATTTGAACTGTCAACAGACAGGCCCAGCAACATATTCTGAAGTGCTCCATCTTGAAATACATGTGGGCTTGCCTAAATCGTTTCACATTTGCAATTAATTCTCTTCACAGACGATTCTCAAAACGCAGCAACAGTTTTTAGGGACAAGAGTGGCAAGCGTAGAGATTTAAGGGCGGAACGCGAGAAGAAGTCTGAGAAGCAAGCCTTGCAGGAGAAGCGAGATGAAAAGTATGCCAAGTGGGGCAAAGGGTAAGAAAAAAAATGACTTCTATCAGTAACAATCATTAGCAGTGATAGATCACAAGGGAATAACTGAGATGATGGCAGGATGATGGTAAAATCGGTGCTTGGAATTGTTAGCCTCCTACATAAAATAGGTGAACCAACTGTGGAGAATACTAAGGCCCAGTTCACATTAGCATTAAAAAATGGACCATAGGAGGAATGGATGCGAATAGACCCAATGTTTACCTATGGAACCGTTCACATGCGTCCGTGTGTATGGATCCGTTGCGTATGTTCCGCTGAACGGAACGCAACTTTGCTGCAGCACCTATTTTTCCGGACCGCTGAGCTCAGCGACCGGTAACGGAAGATGAAGCCCTGCATTGGGGGCAATGAGAGAACAGTCCGTTTCTTCACACTAGTTAGATAGGGAGCAAAATCCACTGGTGTTGGGGGTCTGGGAGGATATGGGGACACGACGGGGCTGTACCTGAGTGGGTGGGTGAGGAAGGGAGGGTGCAGCAGCCAGGCGGGCAGGTGAGGGAGGGTTTAAATTTACTCAGGCTTCCGTCTTTAATTGCTGCCGGGTGATTTCTTCTAGGCTTTAGTCTTCTAAAGCCTCAATTGCGTCCCACCTCACGTCATGTGACTACACTTCCTCCTTCAACTCGGAAGGAGGAAGCTGATAGTCGCAAGATGCGAGGTGAGATGCAATTAAGGTGGAAGAAGACTGAAGCCTGGAAGAAACTGCCCGTCTTCAATTGCTGCCGCCTGGCAGCAATTGAAGACGGAAGCCTAAGTAAGTTTTAACCCTCCCTCCCTCACCCACCGACTGCTGCAACAAATGTGGCAACGGTGTGTAAACGGATCCAATCAACCGGTGATCAGATCAGTTTTCACGGATCTGTTTGCCAATGTGAACCAAGCCTTATGGATCCATTGAAGATCAAAACTGATCAGTTGGACTTAATTGCCCATTGTGCACCGGGCCTAAAGCTCAATTTAGCATCAGTCCTCCTAGGGGCTGGTCAGATTCTGAGCCACTGTTATGCCAACAATATATACTGTATTTGTAATGTTACAGATAGACTAGAATCCTTTTTATATCAGAAAGTATTTTTAGTTTTATACAAAGAATATACAAAATTACGTAGAACAGAGTAATAACAACAAGTATTCAAATAACACATTAAGCATTGACCATCTGAAGTGTATTAACATAAAAACTGCATACTGCCAGAACTTGTGATATCACACGTCATCACGCACTTTTAGCAAAACACATCACTGACCCATTCACTATAGTGAATGAGATCACAAGTGCAACGCAGATGTTGCACTCCTAACGCATGGCAGAGAAATGTAGTGTTGTGTGTTGTGGTAGGCACCTGCATTGCCCACAGCGTTAAGGCTCATACACACATCAGACTATAGTCTTTGGAAAATGAAAGATCACAGACCAATTTTACCCCCTTCCATGTAGTATGAGAACCATACTCTACACAGTCTATTCTATGGAGGTGAACTCCCCATTAGATAGAAATCTTTGCAAGATGCTGCACACATGCAACAGATCAGTATCTGCAAAAGATCTGTTTCTGCAAAATGCATTCATAGCCTATGATATCTGCAGATCCTCATACACACCTTGTTTAACATACATTCATCTGCAGATCAGATCCACCAGGATGGATATTCAGATCTGCAGATGATTGTCTGATCTGCAGACGAATGTCTGTTAAACAAGGTGTGTATGAGGATCTGCAGATATAGATTATGAATGCATTTTGCAGGAATGGATCTTTTGCAGGAACAGATCTTTTGGATGTGTTCAGCATCTAGCAAAGATTTCTATCTAATGGGGAGTTCAGCTCAATAGAATAGACTGTGTAGGTATGGCTCTCATACTACATGGAAGGGGGTAAAATTGGTCTGTGATCTTTCATTTTCCAAAGACTATGGTCTGATGTGTGTATGCACCTTTAGTTGGAGGTCTTAGACCTAACTACCAATGAACTCTACTTCACCTCTCTTTCCCCCCCCCCCCCCCCCTCTATTCTGAGTTATGCGGCACACCAGATATACACTGTCCCTAAACACTGTTGTATAAGGCAGAATACAGACTTACATGAGCTGTACACTACACTGGATACATAGTATATCTACAAACTAAGAGCCATGCATAGGCAGAAGTTGTTTAATTTTTTTTTTTTAAGTTCCGCTAATCTGCATTCACAATGACAACAAAAACACATCCATTAGACAGAATGAGTTAGTGGAAAGGTGATATAATTGTAGCGATATAACTATATAAAATATACATTAGGGTGAAGACTGAGAATGTTTATTACTGTAAACCTATGAAGTAAAAAAAAAAAAAAAAAAAAAAAAAATAACTAAAAAAAAATACAGACTGAAAGGTGATGAGATGATGAGCTCATTAATTTTTTTTTTTTTGTTAGTTTGGTGCAGGGGGAACAGCAGCGGCAGAAGCTGGAGGATACTGCTCGAGAGATGGAGAAGCCACTGGCTCGATACATTGATGATGCAGACCTAGATCGCATGTTGCGTGATCAAGAAAGAGAGGGGGACCCAATGGCCAAATTCTTAAAAAAGAAGAAAGAAAAAGAGGATAAAGGAAAGAAAGGTAATTGTCAACAAAAACAACTCTAGTAGTCTATGGAATAATGTAGTGCAGGAACTGCATGCTCCCAGTATCTCACATACACATTCTTCACCCTGTTTAGATAAAATTTACTTTAACCACTTCACCACTGAGGGGTTTTACCCCCTGAGCACCAGAGCAATTTTCACCTTTCAGCGCTCCTTCCATTCATTCGTCTATAACTTTATTATTACTTATCGCAATGAAATGAACTATATCTTGTTTTTTTCGCCACCAATTAGGCTTTCTTTAGGTGGGACATTATGCCAAGAATTATTTTTTTCTAAATGTGTTTTAATGGGAAAATAGGAAAAATATGGGGAAAAAAATAATTATTTTTCAGTTTTCGGCCATTATAGTTTTTAAATAATGCATGCTACTGTAATTAAAACCCATGAAACGTATTTGCCCTTTTGTCCCGGTTATAAAACCATTTAAATTATGTCCCTATCACAATGTTTGGCGCCAATATTTTATTTGGAAATAAAGGTGCATTTTTTTCAGTTTTGCGTCCATCCCTAATTACAAGCCCATAGTTTATAAAGTAACAGTGTTATACCCTCTTGACATAAATATTTAAAAAGTTCAGTCCCTAAGGTAACTATTTATGTATTTTTTTTAATTGTAAATTTTTTTTTTTTTTTTAATTACAAAAAAAAAAAAAATGGGGAGTGTGGGAGGTAATGAGTTAATTTTATGTGTAAAAGTCATTTATTTGTATGTGAAAAATGTGTAGGGTGTAGTTTACTATTTGGCCACAAGATGGCCACAGTAACTTTTTGTTTTAATGCGACCTCCAAGCTTCCTTCCGGAAGCTTGGAGGAAGTATAATGAGCATGGACACGTGAGTTTTTTCTCACAATGATCGCGCTGCCCATAGGAGAGCAGCTGATCATTGCGGGGCTTAGATCAACGAACGGGAATGGATTTTCCCGTTCATTGATCTCTGGGCGAGCGGGCGGCGGCGGTTTTACTAGCGGCGGGCAGCGTGTTTACGAGCGGGAGCGCGGGCAGCGTCGGGAACGCGGAAAGTACGTGTTTCTCCGTCCCTGGTTTTTAAAGGATGAAAAAAGGGGCGGAGAAATACGTACGCGCGGGGGTAAAGTGGTTAAAGTGGAACTGAAATCAGAGCTTCCTTCTCCAAAAGATAAGCAACATAAGAACCTTTTAAAGAAAAAAAAAAACTTTGTAACAGCTGATACAAATCCTGCATACAATCTGCAGTGTCTACTTCCTGCTTTCATGGAAGCAGATATATTGTTAACATCCTGTGTTTACCAATTAGCTGCTCTGCCATGGCAGTCAGCTGAGATCAAATTACAACTTTTGATTAGTCACAGATGAGGGGAATTAGACAGGCTTAACTCCTTAAATACATACAGTGTGCATTTCTCTGTGCTTGCCTTCTGTCCTATGTAAGAGTTCAGGTTCCATTTAAAAGAATGCACTATGCTAGCAGCTATGGAGAGGGTGGGTTGCTGCCTCCTACACAAACTGCTATCTGCAGATCTCCTGATGATAATGTTTAAAGGGGCATTATAGTTAAAATTATGCTGTCCCATTATCCCCAGCATCAGTTGTTTAATAGAGACTGCATCATTTTCTCCATAGGGCCTGTGTTAAAAGAAAAAAATAGCTCCTAGCCCCAAATCTGCTTTTGCACGCAGGTGACCTGCATCATTACATCAGTTTTTAATGATGGGGCATGTGACAGGGAATTACTATCAGCATTCTGTGTCTCTGACACAGCTGATTTATTACTCGGCTCACACACTACAGACTTCTCACATGTAACTAAATAAACAGGCTTTAAATATTGTGAAGCTGGCAGGATTACAACCTATTTATTTAGTTACTTTGTAGCTGTGAGAAGCCAGAGACATGGAAGGCTGATCGCAGTTAGGATAGAGCAGATAACAGCCAGCCCCATTGCTACCCCCTCAGGAAGAGATGATGTAATGATGCAGGTTAGCTTTGTACGGCCTAGTGCACACCAGAGCGGTTCGGCTGCAGTTTGCGATCCGCTTGCGGGTGCGGATCCGCTTGGGTAATGTATTTCAATGGGCTGGTGCACACCAGAGCGGGAGGCGTTTTGCAGAAACGCATACTCCCGGGCTGCTGCAGATTTTGGATTGCGGAGGCGTTTCTGCCTCAATGTTAAGTATAGGAAAACCGCAAACCGCTCTGAAAAACGGCACTTCAGAGCGGTTTGCCAGGCGTTTTTTGTTACAGTAGCTGTTCAGTAACAGCTTTACTGTAACAATACATGAAATCTACTACACCAAAACCGCTACACAAAACCGCAAAACGCTAGCTGAAACGCTGCAGAAAAAGAAGAAAAAGCGTTTCAAAATCTGCTAGCATTTTGCGGATCTGCTAGCGTTTTTTGGTGTGCACCAGGCCTACAAGAGCAGATCTGGTGTTAGCTTTGTTTTTTCTTACACAAGCTGTATGGCAGATGAAATTTTTGCTGGATCTCCTTAGAATTGTACTTACTTGTAATTATTTTGTATTTAACAACAAATTTTATTTACAGGTTCAGGGTACGGCGATGGAGTCCAACGTGGCCCCGTTCTACGCAAACATATTCATGAATGATTATGAGGAGAAATTTTTCTACAATAATACATTGTTCAAAAAATATGCCAAATTTTGGCTAAGATACATTGATGATGTGTTTTGCGTGTGGGCGGGACCACGTTGGACCCTTGATCAATTTGTTGGGCAACTACATGGCCAGTGTGCTTCAATCATACTAACCTCTCACTCTGATGAGAGACAGGTTAATTATTTAGACACTATGGTCTTTTTGACTAATGGTTGTTTGCACACTGACCTCTATGTCAAACCAACTGATAAGAATGTGATTTTGTCCTATCATAGTTTTCATCCTATCAATACACTAAACTCTATCCCCAAGTCACAATTTAGAAGGGTTGGCCGTATAGTGGTTGATAGGGAACAACGGGAAATTAGGTTTAATGAGATGTCACAGAAATTTTTGCAGAGACATTACCCTGGCCGTCTGATTGCAGAGGCGCGCGGTGTGGCAATTGAGGCAGCTCGTGGATCTGGTGGTGGGACTCGCAACCGTATACCTTTTGTAACACAATACAGTGTTTTGAGTAAAAATATTGCAAAAATTATCAAAAAAACATTGGCCTACGCTTGTGCAGGCACTTCCTCAGATCCAGGAGTTCCATCATCCTCCACTTTTTTCTTATAAAAGGGCCCCTACTCTTAGGGACAAACTTACTCATGCAGAGATGAGAATGCTGGTGAGGCCCCCTGAGGGGACTAGGAGGGGTATGTATCCGTGCCTCAACTGCGTCCACTGCAATTCGATGATCAGAAGTGATGTCTTTACTCACCCAAGATCAGGTAAAAGATTTAATATTAAAGGTATTTATAATTGTGATTCCCAATATGTTATCTACATTCTTAAGTGCCCATGTGGCCTACTATATGTGGGCGAGACCACTCAAAAGTTCAGATTGAGGATATCGGCACATAAACATGCAATTCGTGAACGCCACGTGGAGCAGCCCGTTGCATGTCATTTTGCACGTTATAAACACCATGTCAGTCAGTTACGCTGTCAAATTATTGACAGCATGCCTTTACTAAAAAGAGGAGGTGATAGACGTAAACTGTTGCTGCTCCGGGAGGCGTTTTGGATAAAAACACTGGACACTTTGGAACCTAGGGGTATGAACCGAGAATATAATCTTCTGCCACTTTTGTAATGTATTGGTCCTTGATGTATTCAGGACTTTGATTGGTTGGTTTAAATGTAAGGATGTAGTATAAAAAGTCAACGTAATTGCATGTTCTTGTGACTGTCATGGCTTGATAAAGGAGCATACCATCGCTCCGAAACGTCGCATGTTGTACTTATGTACTAGATCAGTGTTTCTCAACATTTTATTTTTATGTACCCCTTTTAGAACCCTGTACTCACTAAGTACCCCCTAGCATAGTAAACATTATCACAAGTACCCCTTGACAAATATATATTTAATTGTAGTACATGATAATTGGTTATAAACAATCTCCAAGCATTTACTATTGCTTTTAACTAGCTAAAATACTAATTTGGTGTATAGCAAGGAAATGAGCAGCGCTACTTAAAAACAGACTAGTGCCTACCTGCAAAAGAGTGCAAGCCCCACTTGTGGGGTCGAATACACACCGAGCATACACATGACCTGTCTACCACTAGAGGAGGATGTTGGTTTCCATTAACAGCTTGCATGCAACCTATTAAGTACTCGTCCCTCCCACTGCGAAGAAGTCAATCCTCCATGGGAGGGGCCTAACACTAACTAAATCCTAACCTATGTATATGCATAGCCTGGGTGCGGCTAATCAAATAAAATCGAAAATTGCGCAAAAGGTGGATCAGCGCAACACCAGGCCGCCTCCGAATGGCCTCCATCAGAGATGCGCTGAGCCCCCCCAGGAACTACAAACGCACCTTGAACCCAAACAGAAGCTCTGCATATACACCAAAAGCATGGCTGTTAAGTGGGAGCAGCTGACCAAAAACGAATTACATTAGTACATAGCAAGGAAATGAGCAGCGCTACTTAAAAACAGACTAGTGCCTACCTGCAAAAGAGTGCAAGCCCCACTTGTGGGGTCGAATACACACCGAGCATACACATGACCTGTCTACCACTAGAGGAGGATGTTGGTTTCCATTAACAGCTTGCATGCAACCTATTAAGTACTCGTCCCTCCCACTGCGAAGAAGCCGCACCCAGGCTATGCATATACATAGGTTAGGATTTAGTTAGTGTTAGGCCCCTCCCATGGAGGATTGACTTCTTCGCAGTGGGAGGGACGAGTACTTAATAGGTTGCATGCAAGCTGTTAATGGAAACCAACATCCTCCTCTAGTGGTAGACAGGTCATGTGTATGCTCGGTGTGTATTCGACCCCACAAGTGGGGCTTGCACTCTTTTGCAGGTAGGCACTAGTCTGTTTTTAAGTAGCGCTGCTCATTTCCTTGCTATGTACTAATGTAATTCGTTTTTGGTCAGCTGCTCCCACTTAACAGCCATGCTTTTGGTGTATATGCAGAGCTTCTGTTTGGGTTCAAGGTGCGTTTGTAGTTCCTGGGGGGGCTCAGCGCATCTCTGATGGAGGCCATTCGGAGGCGGCCTGGTGTTGCGCTGATCCACCTTTTGCGCAATTACTAATTTGGTGGTGTTTAAATAAGATTTATCATTTTCTAAAACTCTAAATTGGTTATTTTTGGTGAAGTATGTCAAGCCTGAGTACCCCCTGGAGCCATCAGAAGTACCCCCGGGGTACGCGTACCACACATTGAGAACCTAGGTACTAGATGACGGTCTTCTAATAAATCATCAAAAGAGCATATGATGGTGCCGGCTGAACTCTTTTCTACTGCATTGCCTGGGTGGTGACCAGGCTCGCCGTGGCACATCAGCTTAATACACACAGGAGTGTGCAACTCTATATGTTATCCACAAGCTGTATGGAGAAATTGTTGCTGTCCCTATTGAACAACTGATGCTGGGTATAATGGTACAGCATAATTTTCGCTATAGTGCCCATTTAATCTTGGTGGCTGATATTAGATGCTTGTTCTGCTGGCCATGGGGTAACCATAGAAGTTGTGAAATCACTGAGGCAGATTTATCAAACCCAGCGCAAGGGAAATTAGAGTGAAACGCTTGCAAACTTAGGGCTCGTTTCCACTATTGCGGTGCGGAATCGCCTGGATTCCACCGCTGATGAAATCGCATGCGGATGCGATTCCCCATGCGTTTTTTGCCGCAGATTCACATGCGAATTCGCATAGGTGAGGGTATATGCGATTTTAACCATGTCACTGCCTGTGAATTTACATTGGTACCTATGCGAATTTGCGGCAAAAAACGCATGGGGAAAACGCATGTGATTTCCCTATTAAATACATTGCATGCGATTCGCATGCATTCCACTCGCAGGCGAATTTTGCGGCTCTTTTGTGCGTTTTTTCACCGCTGAAAAAAACGCACCTCAACAACGCTACAGTGGAAACAGGCCCATCCACTTGCATTACATGTGCGAATCCGCATGCGTTGGACGCATGCGGATTCGCGATAGTGGAAACGAGCCCTCAAGAATGCTTGTTCTGGTCATTTGTTCTACTTTTACACCAGTTTTTCTCTAATCTTACTTGTTGTCGTCATCTAAATAAAGACCACTGTGAAACACGACATTATTGCAACATTATGAGTTGGGGGGAGGGGTTATACAGTGAGTGGTACCCAAGTACAGTCAACACTAATCTTGGGGACATCATAATTCAATAGTTTTAACCACATTTAAGTGTATGTATGAGAAAAAACAAACGTTAGATTCGTCTCTTAGTAGACGGAATCCTCTGGATAATTCAGAGCCCTCTCCACCCTCACTGATCCAGCGCTGGGACCTTCTGAACATATGTGACAAGGGCTTGATAAACATCTGTGCGTGGCGGCAGGGATGTCCTGCACAGTAGAATTGCGCTGCTCATGCACTTTTTTTTTTCCACCTTGCACAAGCAGCTCTGTGCTACTGTACGGACTGTCACATTGTGCCCTGCACATACATGGATAGAAGTATGGCTGTGAAAAAGAGTCCTGGTGAGCAGAGGTGGCTGTAGGAGGATCGAATATGTCTCTGGATCATCCAGATTTTCTTTTTTGCTGCAGGTTTACTTTAAAAAAAATTGGTACAAGTTGTTTATATTAGTTATTTTTTTTTTTTTGTATTTAAAATGCCTCGGTTCCCTGCCAAACAAAGTTAATGAGAAATGCCTTGCTAATTAGTACGGTCTTACACAGGAAGTGAATGGAAGTCTGCTCAGTGTGAATAAAGAGATTGGTGTTACTGAGAACAGACAGGGAAATATCTTAGTCTTAAGGCAGCCATACACTGGTCGATTGCCACCAGATCGACCAACAGATAGATCCCTTTCTGATCGAATCTGATCAGAGATGGATCGAAAGGCTGCCCATACACTGCAAACAGATTTTGAATCGAGTCCGTGCTGACACTTTCTCCGGCTGGCCTTCTTCATCTTCACTTCCTGTCCCGTCCTATCAGAAGGGGAAGTTCAAACAGTAGAGCGCCCTCTTCTGTTTGAACTTCCTCTGGTCTGGGTGATTGAACAAAATTTTCTGCCTGGACAGATTGATGGAATCGATAGATTTCCATTGGAAATCGTTGAATTGGTCTGCTTTTGCGTAATCGATTTCAGGGCAGATTCGATCACCGTGATCAAATCTGCTATCGGCGGGAAATCAAGTAAATGTATGGGCACCTTTAGGGACCTTGAAAAAAATCCAAACTTAATATATTTTATTTTTTTCAAGTATTGAGGACAAGGTTTTGTTTTTGTTTTTTTTGGTTTTTTTTTTTGTAAATGTCACTGTTGCCTGAACAAGCACTGTAAAAACCGTGCAGGGGATTTGGGCGCAGCCGGCGCCACCACAGGTCGTATATAGGAATTACGGCTATAGCGGCACTCGGTGAGCAATTTGGGTGCCATCTAAAGACGGAGCACAAATTACTCTAAAAACACGGTAATTCGGACGCCAGCAATACCTGGAAGCCGAATTACGTCTCTCCCCGCTATCCACAGTGACCTGGAGGGGAATAGTAATCAATGCCGCCGGAACTTGTGCAGGAGCAGGGTAAAACGTTAATCGGCTTTACCATGCACCCAAATCTCCCGGCAGCCGATTCATAGGTATGCTGCCTGTGTCCTAGTTTTTAATTTACCTCCCTCCAAACCCTAGTGTGAGTCATCATTCAGAAAAGATATAAAGTGTCAGGCTATTACACACAATGGGCAGACCAGTGATGGTACTTGTGGAGTGCTCAAGGTTTCGGATGATGCCACCCTCATCATTACTCTGTAGTCTGTAGATCAACCAGCTCTTCCATAATAACTTTATTTATTGATAAAGGTTCCCTTTATCATGGCAATTGTTTCAATAGCATAAATCTGTCAATAGGAGTGCTGCTCATGTACTGCAAGCGAATACAATACGGGTTAGTGGGTGAAGGTCACCTCTCCACACTCGCACAGAACAGAGATGTGTAACATGTGAGCCGGCGCTGCCTGAAGGATGCCCCAGGCCTACTCCTTCATCCAAATACTTTTAATTCTGGGTAGAGTTCCAGTTTGGTAAAACTTCTGGGTCATTATAAGGCTTGTTGTGCAAATTTTTTACTGATATGGGCTTGGGGTGTGTACAGACCTCTTCTGCAGAATAAACCTAACCGCTTATATTGTTATTCGGTTGTTCCAAGATTCTCTCATTTTCCTGCATTAAATTGAATCCGAGATCAACTTTTACTCATTGTATAATTGTGTTTCTTTCATATACTTTATAGGGCATTCCTCAAGCCAAATACTTTTTTTTTTGTTTGTTTTAATACTCTAATTCCCTATAAACTAAATAAGCCTCACCCACAGCTTCTCTAGAGAGCCTTGGCATTCTCAGACTCGTAGCAAGGGCTTATGGGAGCTCAGTCTGGGCAGGAGGAGGAGGAGGTTACTAGCCAGATATTTCAGAGGCAGAGTGGAGGAGGAAGGGGGAGATGGGATTGAGCTGAGGGCTGCAGATGCTATCAGCTTGCCTTTGTGTAATGTGACAAACAGAACATGGCTGCCCTCATTGTATCACAGGAATAAATAATCATAAACTG
The DNA here is from genome assembly GCF_040937935.1 of Hyperolius riggenbachi. Lineage (NCBI taxonomy): Eukaryota > Metazoa > Chordata > Amphibia > Anura > Hyperoliidae > Hyperolius > Hyperolius riggenbachi. Next base: position 275,706,888 of record NC_090651.1, read on the forward strand.
TTGAAGCTGTTTGCAGCTAGATTTGCTGTGTAAACTATCTAAACTTTAGATAAGATATTTAGACAAGTTACTTCTCATAGTTAGTTCCTCATCTCGGATCCGCTTTAACCTCTTTGTTGTACAATTCCTACCAATATACTCTAGAGCTAATCTTTTGCCTCACTGTTTTGTTATGACGAGATGTGTTAAACCTGTTTTGTGTTTACATGTCCTTATTTTTTTTTCAGAGCGACCAACATATAAGGGCCCAAATCCTCCTCCAAATAGGTTTAATATTATGCCAGGGTACCGGTGGGATGGTGTCGACAGGTATGTATTTCTACGTTCCCATACATGTACACACAATGTTTATGTATACCAGCCTCTGTGTCACTGTTGGAAGTTAAGCATGCGACCTGCTACCCAGTGTAGTCTCTTTCCTTGGTTGTTCTCCCTTAGCTGTTTTCCTCCTCATCTATCTACCTACCTCCCCCCCACCCCCCAGCGGTCGAGGGAGCAATATTGTGGTGATCTCCCTGATGGAATCAAGATAAATCCTTCTGACAAGAATGAGGAGGATTCTTTTCTGGGGCAGCCTGGACCCAATTCCTGGTGGAAGGTGTACAGATTAATCAAAGCTGGTGCAGTGTATTGAATGAAATGTGCCAGCCAAGATTAGAAATAAAGTGACTCTCGGTGCAAATAAATATTGCTAGCAATTAATCAATAAAGGGGATGCTGCAAAAACAATACTCAAATAAACAGATAAAGGCATTCATACAGGTGCACGGCAGCACATGGAGTGAAATAAAGTGAACCAATATAGTTACCTGACCAGGAGACTGGCAGTTGAAGGGTATATGCGGTAACCAGCAATGAGGACGGGAGCGCCAAGAGCTCCACATGTGGTGTGGTTCGAACAACCACTTTGCCAGGAGCTTTTTGAAAAGCTGATCAGGTCAGAGCCCGATGGTGCTGACGAAGTGCTACAGTGCAAAAACCGGCTGTCAACCTCTGGCGTTGCATAGTACCTATATCTCTCTCCTGTCAGTAAGTGTCAGTTGCTATAAAGCATTTGAATTTGTATGAATGAAGCAAGACATTTTATTGGAGGTGCCCTGCTGCTGTCTTCTCTGCTATTCTTAAGTTATTTTACAATAGCTTAATTTGCTTTCAAAAAGAAGTTCCCAAATGACCCCAAACGTTTTTTATGTTGTGATGGAGAGCAGGGGAAAATGTTTTTGTTGCATCATTCTTTTCCTCCTGAATAGCATCTAAGCATCTCCAGTTTAGCAAACCTGTACACTAGTATTCGTGTTAGAATTGGGCAAGTTCACTGCCCTGTGTGCCGCGTTGCGTTTCACGTGACTGATCTTCCTTGTTCCAAACTGGAAGGAGGAAGTATCGGAGTCATGTGGATTGCAACGTGACAGACGGCAGTGCACTTCTCCTGACCCTCAAAAAATGCAAAGTGCGACCGTGCACTCCATAAGGTATAAGCCAAGATGTAAGTTGGGTGTTCAAACCACATGGTGAACACCACCACCCACAGTAAATCCAACAAATATCAGATGTTGGCACACCAATGTATTGAGTAATTTGGTTTATTGACGTGAAGAATTGTAAATCCAACGTTTCAAACATCAGGGCGTCCCTTTGTCAGTAAATATAATTAAACCAGGGTCAGATCCGGTCTGTACTTTGTGCACTCGCCAACACCCTCTGACCCTGTCTGCTCATTCAATGCTGAACAGAGGTATGCAGGGGTCTGGGTGTTTTGAATCCGCTATGCCGAAGTCGAACACCAACGCTAGTGTACATACGCTGGTTAGAACGTGCATACTTGGAATTTGAAACAAGTGCAGAATGCGGCGAAAAAGTAAAACCATCACACATTGCTGTGGGGTGAGCCTGTTTTGGAGTAGCGACTGAAACTTCCTTCTAATAGGCCGAGTGGGGACGGTACTTCCCCACATGCTTATGAGTGGTTGCCTCTGGAAGAAACCCACGTTTGTGAGTATATTTTTATTATCACACTTTTTTTACACATTACCAGGCAATATTACGCCATACTGGGCACCCTGTGTCCGTGTGTTCTTGTCTCTGCTAGTACTGATATACATGTAATTACTTTGTGACCGGTCCAATTAAATTATCCAGTACGCTCCGTATAATACATTTAATAAAGTAGCATCTGGTTTCACAAGTTTTGTTGATTTTCTAGATCCAACGGATTTGAAAACAAGCATTTTGCCAGAATGTCAGAGAAGAAAGCTCTCCAGGAATCTGCCTACAAATGGAGTGTAGAAGATATGTGAATTTGGACAAACTGGGGATCGAGACATCAATGAAACCAGTTGTGGACTTGAGAAACTGTCTTGCAGCTTGCTACTGGAAGTGTTAAAGTTGAATTCTTGTTCTGGTTTGTTTAACTGTGATTGACCAATGGAAGAATTAAGGCTAGGATCTCCTATGAACAGACTTCTAGTAGCACGGTTAAA